>NC_081420.1:13695264-13891507 GCF_949786415.1 Peromyscus eremicus
TCAAAAATTGCTGTGAGATATTGGCTAATACCCACAATTGGATTGACAACCCAAGAGCTAAACAATTTATTTCAAATCTTACAAGGTGATAAGGATTTAAATAGTCCAAGGAAATTATCAGCTGATGCTGAGAGAGAATTGGCTCTGGTAGAAAAGAAATTACAGGATGCACACGTGGATTCCTTGGATACAAAGCTTGATTGTATTTTAGTTATTTAGTCTTCTATTCATTTTCCCACAGGAATTCTTATTCAGAGAGAAGATAATATCTTAGAATGGGTATTTTTTAGCACATAGAGTAAAAAATTAAAGACTTATGTAGAAAAGCTTTCTGAATTGATTCTGAAAGGAAAAATGAGTGTCAATTAGCAGGAATGGACCCAACAGAGATTGTGGTACCTTTTACTAATGCTGAAATTTCCTCATTATGGGCAGAAAATGAACAGTAGCAAAGAGCTTGCAGTAATTTTATGGGAGAGATTAGCAACAAATATCCCAAAAGCAAGAGACTTCAGTTTATAAAAAGAACTAATAGGATCTCCCTCATATAGTAAAAAGGACACAAATTTCTGGTGCTTCTACATTCTATACTGATGCAAATAAGTCAGGAAAGGCAGGTTATAAGTCAGAAAATATAAAGTGGCTCAAAGTACATATACTTCAGTTCAAAAATCAGACATATGTTATTCCCAAAGTATTCCCAAATTATTAGATTTTCTAGAACCTCTTAGTATAGTCACTGACAATATGAATAAAGAGTTGTTTTACATATTGAAAATGCTGAACTTATTCCAGATAATTCAGAATTAACTTTGATATTTATTCAACTACAACAAGCAATCAGAAACAGAAATCATCCATTGTATATAATATTTTTATCAGATCCCTTATGGGACTACCAGGCCCTCTAGTACATGATAATGATAAAATTCATCAGCTATTAATGGGAAATGTGCTAGAACAATCAGAATTTCATAAGAAACACCATGTTAACAGCAAAGGTTTGAAGAAGATTTTTCTATCACTTGGCAACAAGCCAAGGAAATTATAAGGAACTGTCCTACTTGTTCTTTGTATAACCAAACTCCATTACCTGCAGGAAGTAACCCAAAAAGTACCCAAAGAAATGAAATTTGATAAGTGGATGTGTTTCATTTTGCAGAGTTTGGAAAAGTAAGTATGTACACCATGTCATAGATATATTTTCTGGATTTGAACAGGCAACAGGTTTAAGTTCTGAAAAGGCTGATTCTCTAATCATTCATTTATTAGAAGTTATGATTATTATGGGGATAGCTGTACAAATTAAGACTGACAATGCTCCAGCCTATGTCTCTAGTAAAATAAAACAAATTTTTTACATATTACAACATAAAGCATATTACAGGTATACCACTCAATCCTACAGGACAAGCAGTTACAGAAAGATCTAATCATACTTTTAAAGAGATGCTCAATAGACAGAAAGGGGTAATAAAGACCCCCCAGGGATAGATTACATAGTGCTTTACTAACTTTAAATTTTTTAATGCTAGTGAGCAAAAATCATCAGCTGCTGAGAGACATTGGATTGTGGGGGAAAAAAACTGCTGAATTAAATCAGCCTATATATTTTATGTGTTGCGTTGGGGGAAGAGGTCATTCATGCCTTTGTTTCCATGGGAAATGAAAAGCTAAGGATTCCTTCAAAATAAAGATCAGATTTGACTGGGGAAGACCTCCTGAAAATCTTGGCTGCAGACATGAAGAAACCAAGAAAAACTACAAGACAGGTTATGTATATGCTGATCCCTCTCATACAGCTCTGAGACTTGATGAGACATGATAAACCTTGTTAGCTACAAAGTCCTTATGACTTATTATTATATGCCATCCTTTCAAATGGCATAGATGGAGATTTATACTACAGTTTGGTTATGCAGTTTAAACAGACTCATAAAGTTGACAGATGTCTTTTATCTGCTCAAATATAAAGCAGAGAACCATCTTTAACTGATTTGTACACACTGCACATTCTGTACTTGTGTTTATGCAGATATGTATGTTACCTTTGAAAGTCTGTGTGTTTTCAGAACAAAAGGACCAGACACCAATGAAGATAAGACAAGTAGCCCAGGTGATCTAGCCTCTCAGAATGCCTCTGTTGCCATTTCCTCAAAAATCTGCATGCACAACAACTTCAAAGCAGCTAAGTTGGTCCAGCCTCACAGATTACTCCATCCAGGACTTCATTTAAGCCCTGCACTTTCCCATCACACAGAGACTAGACAAAAAATAATACAGCTAGCTTTCCCATGACTTGACCATTATCCCAATTTTCTCAGGGTCCCCTAAAGATGCTGTCACCCCCCAGACAACAGGAAGCAAGTTTAAGAACAGGACACCCACATTCCTGACAGGTGGGGTGGTGGGTTCTGGTCATTCAGTGGGTTATGGATGTTTGTTGTCATTTAGAGGGGGTGGGTGCAAGTTGTTATTGGTCGTGGTCAGAGAGGAAACTAAGCAAAGGAGGTTAGATTAAGGGATCTCTTTCTTTCTTTTTCTTTCCTTTATCTTTCTTTCTCTCCTATTTAGTGTTTGGGTGTGGGAAGAGGAGATGGGGGATAAGGGATGAACAGAAATAAAAGGAGGGATTTAGAAATAATAGAATAAAAGGGTAGATTATTGAATCTGCTTTTAAACTAAAAAGCAACTGCTAGTCTCAAATGTTTTACACTGGTATGGATTTTTGCATACTAATACAAATTTAAGGTTGTTTTTGTTACAACAGTGGTGGTCTGTGAAATAGGGCCTATAGAAGACCAGGTGCCTTTGGTTGATGAGATTCAGCAGCTCAACTCTCTTCATGGGCTTTCTGACCAGAGGAGTGTGTGAAGCACGCTGCCACCCTGCTCTAGTAAACTAGTCAGCTTCAGGAGTGCTCACAACCCCCATACTTAGCTCATATATTCTTACATCTTCTTATCTATCTACCTAGACTGAGTGCATGATAAAACAGGCTTTCAGGAGAAGCATGTTCCTATCCTGGGTATGCTCAAGCTAGGCCTGCTTGTTCTGTATGTGTATTCTACTTCCCCTGCTTGCTCTCATTAGTTTCTGGATGCTTGATCTTCTATGATGTCCCATCTGAGCTCTTCTGTTTCCGGAGCACAAGAACCCAAACTGCTGCTGGGTGGAGAGCAGAGGGAACTGGAGCCCTCTCCATAACACTTGTGCTCTGTCTCACAGGCTCCAAGCTCCTACCTGGGTATTCGGGGTTCTTGGAGACAGGTCAGGATCTCTTCTCATTTGCTGCTGCCCTGCACTTGGATGTCAGGTGGAAAGCCCACCTCCTCTGAAGGGCCTGGCACTCTCCATGGCAGGAACAGTCTGTAAGTGATAAAATGTTTGGCTGAAGAAAACCATAAATCCCGAGACTAGACTCTCTTGCTGTCATTACTCAACTGTTACTGGTCAGCCACATTCATATCTCAGAAAGAACTGTTTGTTGAGACAGGCAGTTTCTCAAGATATCCCACTTTGCCTGAGCAAAACAGTGCCCAGAAAGGAGGTCGTGAGGACAGACTTTCTTAAGACTGTTTTAGCCTGCATGTACCCTCCACAGCTCTATCAACTTCTTTATTCCTAAGCTCCCTACCCCTACCTATATAAGAGTCCTGACCAGCTCCCTCCTTCTTACAGACTTTCCATTCCTACAGGAGAGAGTCTGCCCTTCTTGTGTGCTCTAAGAAGAACAGACTATCTGTTGAGGTCAGAATCTCTTTCCTGACTTTTGTTTCTGTATCCTGCATTCTAAATCTAACATTTGGTGCCAAAACCTGGGAGAGCTTCTGGGGCCATCACCCACTGGTGGCTCTTGGTCTTCCTTCTTAATTTGCCTTACTGCCCTTGTCTACTCTTGGGATCCATTCCTTCAAGAGCACAGACACACCTGGTGATCTCAAATAAAGACTAAACAGTCACCAGTCTACTTGAGATCTCTGATCTTTTGTCCTCTGCTTCTGTGAACAGGTCAAGTTCCCCACTCAGTCTCTGGTTCTTTGGGCTTTACTGGCACTCTGTGTAAACACAGCTCATTTTCTTGGGAGATGGCTACACTGCTTTTCTACCTTCCTATCATTTTCTCTACCCCTGCTTCTCTCACTTTTCCTCCCTATCATAGCTGTCTGGCCTCTAGATAAGAGGCCATTTTCCATTTGACTGGACCACTCGTCCAACACAGCTAACAAGTTAGACAAGATAACTCATGAGACCAGAATCAGAGGTGCTCTGTTAGGTCTCTGGAACTCTGGGAGTCCCTGCATCTCATCTTGAGACTCACTCAGTTGACAGTTCCGGGAACTTTGCACAGGATTCACAGTCTCTTGACTCCTGGAAGGTACAATTCAGGAGCAGTCTCTCCTACTTTCCACATGTTTAATTAACCCTTAAACTCAAGGGATACCTCAGTGGCAGAATTTGACTCCCATTTTTACCTTGGTCCCACACCCGCTATGGGTTCCAAATGACCTTTGCATTCCTTTAACTTTACCTTTCACCCTAAGGTACTCAAATTAGGAGAACTGAGGCCAGTGATGACTCTTTGCTTCTCAATACAGGTTTGGTCTCAATATTCACTGGATAACAACCATTGGCTAGAATTCTGAACTGTTGATTTTAGTATCTTAACTGATTTACTTCATAAAACAGGATGGAAAATGGTCTGAGGTTCCCCCATATAACCTCATCTACACTTTCTGCTACCCCTAGCCCCATGTCTCTTTTCTATCTTCCTTCATGCCTGTCCTTTCTAAACCAAATTTGCTTAACACTCTCTCTGATCTGGTTCGTCTGGTTGATACAGCCCTGCTACCAAAGCAGCTGTCAACATTCCTGAGAAACTGCACCTCAGAGAAGCCGAGCTGCTGTGATTGAGTGAGTGCAGAGCGGCTGCACTGCAAGGCCTGTTACTTCAGCCTGTTCTCTCTAGGTCCATTCTCTTTTCATGTGGAGACCACATATTTATAGAATTTCCTGTGTACATCATGTGTGTGTGGTGCATGCCTGTGGGGGATGCATGTCTCGTGTGTGTGTGTGTGTGTGTGTGTGTGTGTGTGTGTGTGTGTGTGTATGAAGGTTTATCTGTATGTGTGTGTATGTAGAGGCAAGAGGTCAACCTTTGGGTGCCAACAAACTTGACTATTAAAACTCCCCTCTCTCTCCCTCTCTCCCTCTCTCTCTCTCTCTTTCTCCCTCTCTCTCTCTCTCTCTTTCTCTCTTTTCTCTCTCTCTCTCTGGTGTGTGTGTGTGTGTGTGTGTGTGTGTGTGTGTGTGTGTGTGTGTGTATGGGAGTATGTTTGCTACTATGTGCCTGTAGAGGTCAGAAGATAACTTGTGAGAGTAAGCTCTTTCTTTCCACCATGTGGGTACTAGGAATTGAACTCAGATCATGAGGCTGGGTGGCAAGTACCTTTACCTGCTGAGGCAACTTACTGGCCCCACTTTTAAAAAGAAATTTTTTCTGAGGCAGGGTCTCATTATAACCCTGACTGGCCTGGACTCTTTATGTAGAACAGGCTGGTCTAAAACTCATCTGCCTGCCTTTGCCTCCTTTTGGAGATTATAGGTGTATACTAGCCTGCTTGGCCTTAAGTACTGTGTAGAGTTATGGTAAACTCCTCAAAACATTTAGGGAAGAAACTATTCCAATCCTCCACTTTTTCATTTTGACGGTGTCAGGGATTGAACTGGGACAGCTTTCTGCCCTTGAAAGGACCAAGCAGACGCCTTAACAGGCTGCTCAGTCTTCTCTCAGAGATCAGGCCTCAATTTCAGTTTCCTGAGGCTTGAGCTAGTAGTTTCTGGGAGGGTCATGAACGAAAGACATAGTCCTAGCAGTAGCTCCCTTTCTGCACGTACTCTGACTGCTCAAGGTTCAGTCAATTGTTTACTGTCTGGGACCCCTCACCAACTTAAAGCTACGTGCATGGGTCAATGTGAACTGTGAGGCCAGCCAGTCTCCATGGCAGCTCAAGGACAGAGCCTGGGCCACTGAGTCAGCCCCCACAGTCAGTATGTCCAAGGCTAGCCAGCCTCCATGGCAGCTCAAGGACAGAGCCTGGGACTTGTCCAGGCCTGCCCCAAAATGCTAACTGTAACCCCCAACCAGTAAATCCAGAGGTTACATATCCTCACCCAATCATATGATGCAAAGACTTGTACCACCCTGCTTGTGGTTTTTCCCTTTAAAAACTCCTCACCCTGAGGGCTCTGGGCCGTCCTCCGCTACCTGCTGTATCGGTCTGTTAGACACGGACCAAGCCCCGGCTTGCTTGTTATCAATAAACCCCTGTGTGTTTTGCATCGGATATCGGCTCTGTTGTGGTCTTGCTCCAGGGGTTTCACAACACAGGCACAACACCCTCAATTCCCTATAGTCACCTCAGAGTCCAGAAGTTGTGCAGATGGCATCCTTTCTAACCCATTCTTTGAGGGCAGCATTACACAAATACTCAAATCAGGCAAAGAATAGCAACAGCAAACCCACATCTGTCATGAACACAACTGTAAAACTCAACCAAGTATTAGTGCATTGTCCAGGTGTGGTTGGGGCAAGCCTGCCATGCCAGGACTCCTGAGGTAGAGGCAGGAGGATCAAGAGTTCAAGATTAGCCTGAACTCCATAGTGAGGCCCAGACTAGACTCAAAAGTAAGTAAAATTTAGAAAGCAATCACTCAAGCACATCAATTCCAAATATAAAAAGAAATTATACACCTGTTGCTGTAGATTTGGGGGGCAGTGTTCAGTAGCCAGGTTTCCCTGGCATTCTCCTCACTTTGCCAGGGCCCAAGCCTGCCAACCAACCCTGCAGGGCCTCAGTGCCTGGAGGGGTGTGCCATGGGAGGACGATGTGAAAGCAAGGAGAAAGGAGGAGTGAATACTGTCCCATTGGTGCCTATGGTGATGCCACATGGCTTCAGGCAGTCAAGCAGCCCGCTGAACTTACCTACACATCAACACAAGAACTTTTCAGATAAACTCACACACACAAATAAGGATGTACAGATTCTAATTGAAAACTGGTATTCTGCGGTTATAAATAACTATCATTCGGTATATATACTAAGCACATAAACTCACATTTTACCACTAGCTACGTTTTGCCCACACCATGGATGTCTGTCTAGGGTAGTGGTTCTCAACCTTCCTAATACGACCTTTTAATAGTTTCTCACGTTGTGGTGACCCCCAATCATAAAATTATTTTCGTTGCTACTTCAAAACTGTAATTTTGCTACTGAGCGGTGTCTCAGTTCCTAAGATTATCAGAAATATGTGTTTTTTGATGGTTGCGACCCGCAGGTTGAGAACCGCTGATCTAGAGCATAAACTCTAACAAAAAAACAACAAAAAAAAATTCATTAAAATTTTAGTATAACACAATGATAAATAACCCCACGGTTTTAAAAAGTCATTCACTACCTCAAGCCTTTTCTTCCTCCACCAGCCTGACCAGGCTCAGCCTCCCTGGCCGGCCCTGGTCCCTGTGACCCTCGGGGGCCACCCACAAAGGTTCAGGGTGCTTTGGACACCGAGGAGGCCTTCAGGGAGAAAGGAACTGAGCCTTGCTGAGCTCCGCAGTCAGTGGAAGCAGGGAAGTAGAGGGCAGATGGAACTGCAGCTCCAACATCTGCAGTCTGGGACCACCGTACTCAACGACTGATGTCCGTGAGTTCAACCGTCTGATCCATAGAACACTTTCATGTGAGGCTCTGACTAAGCAGGCTGGCCCCGCCCCCGGCATCCAGCCCCACCCCCCTTCCCAACCTCCTCGGCCCTCCCTCCAGCAGCCCCGCCCCAAATAATCAAGAAGGCTCCGCCCACTTGGAAGGTTCCTCTGCTCTGGGCTTCTGCAAGAGGGTCATGGTCTCAAGCCAGGATGGTGCCTCTGTGAAGGGTCCCCATGCCAGGGACAATGCCTCCTACCGGAGGCGATCAAGCATGCAAATGAAGCTGCACTCCTCAAGGATCCAGTTCGCCAGATCCCAGGATCCCAGCTAATACCAAGTGCTGTTAGCTTCGGGCCTAGTCGTCCCTGGAGCTCTTCTCCTCGCGACCTTCTCCACTGCTGCATGGAACCGCAGAGCCCAGAAAGGAGCAGGCCCCTCAGTCCCTGAAACCTCCTCGCTGGAGTACAGAGGGCCCCCGAACCTGAGGACCCGAGGCCTGCCAGGGAGGCTGTGCAGGGCCAGGCTGATGGAAGAGCAAGATGCTTCAAGAGTGGTTAATTTGACTTTTTTAAATCGTGGTTTTAATCTCTTTACATAAAAACTTAGAATATTTTTGTTAGAGAAATTTCCTAGATAGGTAGGTCTGAGTGGGATAGAGCAAAAGTTGTGTAGAAAAGGCAAGTTACAAGTGTTTTCGTGTGCTGGTTTTTGTGTGTGCTGGGAAGCTACTTCTCCTATTCTAAATGTCACCTTAAAAAATAATTTATGTGTACGAGTGTTAGACTACATGTATGTTTGTGCACCATGTGGGTGCCTGGTACCCGCAGTCACCAGAAGAGGGCGTCAGAACCCCGAGGACTGGAGTTACAGAAGGTTGTGAGCCACCATGTGAGTGCCGGGCACTGAATCCATCCTGTAGGAGCAATCAGTGCTCTTAACCTTCATCTTCTGATGGAATCAACAGGAATACACAGTGGAAAGGCACATCGGGGATGACAGGGATCTGTGGACTTTATTTTGCACTGTGATGTATCTGTTTTTAAAAAATTAATTTTCCTTATTGTTGAATTCATACATATATACAATGAAATAGAATTATGTCTGCTGCTATTTCCTCCCTCCAGTTTCCCCCAAAACCTTCCCAACAGGGCCCTTCCCAACTCGATGTTCTCTTCTAGATGTTTCTGTTTTGCAGCCACATACGTCTGCATTCCAGTAGTTGGTGACTAGTAGAAGGCCAGGCACAAAGAACACAGCCCTTTGAGCTACATAAGAAGCTCAATGGGATGCACCCTGAGCTTCCTGCTGTGGGCTCTTTGAGGAGTCTTTAAGCTTCTTCCATGTTGCTACTTGGTAAATAAAATGCATGGTGCAAAAGTGATGCTTGGGCTGTTTATTGACATTCACCCGCTGTTGGGATTCATTTGCTTGGTAATGTGGTTCAGGGACCCATTTAAACTTTCACGAAAATAGGAAATGAATAGTTAAGAAAGAAAAAGAAAGAGAGAAAGAAAGAGAAGAGAAGAGAAGAGAGGAGAAAATAAACTATCTACTTGAGAACATAATTTCAGAGTTAAGAATTTGCCCAGTGGAGACCGCAGCTGTTCCCTAAGACACAGACTCCACCAGCTCTGACTGGACTAAGAGAGCCTTCATCCAATAATTGATGGAAACAGATGCAGAGATCCATAGCCAAGCACCAGGCCGAGCTCTGGGAGCCCAGTTGAAGAGAGGGAAGAGGGATTATATGAGCAAGTGCATCAGGATCATGATGGAGAGAGAAATCTACAGACACAACTGAACCAAGCTAGTGGGAACTCACGAACTTTAGACCCACAGCTGTGGAATCTGCATAGGACCAAACTAGACCCTCTGCATAAGGGAGACAGTTGTGTAGCTGGGTCTGTTTGAGGGGCCCCTGGCAGTGTGATCAGGAACTATCCCTGGTGCATGAGCTGGCTTTCTGGATCCCATTACCTATGGTCAGACACCTTGCTCATCCTTGATGTAGGGGGGAGGGGCTTGTTTCTGCCTCAACTGAATGTACTAGGCTTTACTGTCCCCCCATGGGAGGACTTACCCTTTTGGAGGAGGGAATGGGGGGTTGGGCCGGGGAGGAAGTTGAGGGTGGGGGAGTGGGAGGAGGGATGAGAAGGGGATCTGTGGTTGGTATATAAAATGAATAAAAAATTTAAAAAAAAAAAAGAATTTGCCCAGTGCTGTCTAGCCAGAATCCTCATAATCCTTTCAAATAGTTCCACTTCCTGGTAACTAAGCATTGAAATACAGGAGCGTATGGGAGCCATTCTTACACTTGATCTTAGCCAAAAGGCCGAGAAGCGATGGGAGCCATTCTTATTCAAACCATTACAAGCCTCTTGAGATCTTAGCACCCTTCCTTAATCCTGAAAACTCATGCTTTCATTAACATAGTAAAATTATTTGTCATATTTCGTAAAATCTTGCCTTCCTCCTTTCCCTCCATTCCTCTTTTGAGATCCTTGAATAAATGCACTGATGCTCCAGGTATGACCCCTGGAGGGTGTTTCTCTGCTTTCTGTATTCCCCTTACTTTCAATTGTTACCCTGCTCTAGAAAGTGTTTATCCAGCTCCTCAGTACATCGGTAGTACTTCTTTTCTAGAATGTCTGCTTGGTTTCTTTAAGAATATACCAAGTTTTCTTCTGCGTGGTTTTCATACCAAGTTCTTCATAGGGTGGCTTTCCTGTGGGACTAACTTGAGGATAGAGTTCTTCAAAAAGTCAAGCCATGTTTTATTTCATCTCTCTGGCTTTGGGTTTCCCACAACATCCTGGCTACAGAACTCACGTTTCCAGTGATCCCAGCTCAAATTTGCCTCCTGTTGGGGAAGGCCTCTCAGGGACTCCACACCATAACCAAGCATAAGAGTCAACCCTGTAGCTAGAGTTTTCCTGCCTGGCCCACAGTCAGGACAAATCTCTCTCACCCGCCAGTCCCACAGCCTCTCAGACCCGACCAAGTAAACACAGAGACTTATATTGGTTACAAACTGTATGGCCGTGGCAGGCTTCTTGCTAACTGTTCTTATAGTTTAAATTAATCCACTTCTATAAATCTATACCTTGCCACGTGACTCGTGGCTTACCGGCATCTTCACAAGCTGTTTCTCATTGTGGCGGCTGGCAGTGTCTCTCTCTGACTCAGCCTTCCACTTCCCAGCTTTATTCTCCTCCTTGTCCCGCCTACACTTCCTGCCTAGCCAATGGCCAATCAGTGTTTTATTTATTGACTAATTAGCAACACATTTGCCATACAGAACACAACCCTCTTACAGGTATAGAGTGGGAATGCCACATTCAACATCAGTTAACTTTGTGTGGAAGACTTGCCCACAATGCTTAAGTGCTGTGGGCCCCATGGGTTCATTTCTGGATTGATAGTAAGACTCAAGACTTTCAATAAAACACGATCAGTGTAACTGTCTCTATGGTAGGAACAAGATTTCATGGACCTGATATGGAAATTCTCTTACTTCTTAAAACCACATATAATTTTTGTCATGACCAGAATTTTCTCAGGTCCCGAGTTCTTCTGGTCCCGCCCAGCCGGCAACTGCTAGGACCCAAGTAAACATGCAGAAGCTTATATTAATTATAACTGCTTGGCCATTAGATCAGGCTTATTACTGACTAGCTCTTACACTTAAATTAACCCATAATTCTTATCTATGTTTAGCCATGTAGCTTGGTACCTTTTCTCAGTTCTGCCTTGTCATCTTGCTTCCTCTATGTCTGTCTGGCGATTCCTCAGACTCCGCCTTTTTCTTTCCTATCTCTCTCAGATTTTTCTCCTGCCTCTAAGCTGCCTTGCCATAGCCAAATCAGTTTATTTATTAACCAATGGGAACAACATATATTCACAGCATACAGAAAGACATCCCCCAGAAATGACCCTTCACTTCTCCTTAAGAGAAACCTACAGCTTCCAATTCCAAGTACATTAGAAACATTCCTGAATTTATCTTTCTTAGTCAGGATCCCTACTCCCACATACACCCCTACCATGGCCATCTACTTTCGGGAGCTATTCCACACCAGTGCTTTGGCTTTGACACTTCTAGCCAGGGTTCCTATGTTGTATTTATGACTATCTTCTGAAACCCATAGACATGTCAAGTCTGCAGCATAGCCTAGGGCTATCCGGTTCCTCACTGTTGGTGAGCAGAGTTCAACCATGTTAGAGCATCAGAATCCTACTCCCTGTCACAGGTCAATTTTTCTTGAGAACCCATGGAAGTCAGGCCACAAATGTAGAGAGCTGCTTAGAGCAACCTCTGCCCTGGCAGCCCAGAGCTGTCAATTTTGATCCTTTCCTTCCTCTTTCTGGCTCCTGGGCACTGCTACATCCCTCTTGCAAGTTCTCAAGGTGTTTACTTCCTTTTGTAATATTTTCAAGCATGTATATACATCACTGACCTGGGAGAACTGCTAAGACTGCACACAATATTCTTTTCTTGTATTACGAATTCTAATTGGTCTTAATAATAAAAACCTGGAGTCAGATATCAGCGTGAAAGGTGAAAGATCAGAAAAGCAGAGCAGCCAGTCACTAGAAAGACTTCTTACCTCTAGGAATCCTCAGACTGAAACAGGCTGAGCTCCTGTCTCCACCCCATCTTATCACTTCCTTTCCCTGCCCAGCCACATCACTTCCTGTCTGTTGTCTATACAGACCTTCAGATCTCTAAGGTTAGCTAATGGCTAGCTCCACCATCTTCAGGCAAGCTTTATTTGTTAGAGCACAAACAAAGTATCACCACATTTTCTTCTTGTGGTTTAATTTACAATCAGCACCTTTAAAGTGCTGGCTTCATTTTCCTGATATTCAAAATAAGAGAGTTGCACCAAATGTTTTTTGGCTCATAGAAATTCCTTTGAGAACACCTCAAACCACTTCAGAAAATTGATCAGGCTACCAGGAGCTAGACAGCACTGACTGAGTATTTCAGAATGGTGGACCCAGCCAGCACAACTCACAATTAGGATCAGATAAATTCTCCTTTGATCCAGATAAATTCTCCTTCTGCACTGAGGCAACTTTAATTGTGAGTGCAAAGGGCTTCATCTCTGCAATAATCTGGTCAGCTCTGTGCAGGAGCCAATGTTAATCCCACCAGTTGAGAATAAGATCACTACCACAGTTTAAAATCAAATTTGAAGCAATCTTTAATTAAATACTGGCCAGGTTGGTGGACTGTCTGGCTAGGACCATCTCTGATTTCCTAAAAAATGACCCAAAGTCACATTTTGAAGGGGCTTAAGAAGGCAAAATCCATAATTCACTACATTTCCCACAGGTCCAATCAGGGAGGGACAAGCATACATCCTGATGTACTTCCTGCCTGCATACCTCCTGCCTGCTTATGTCCATTCAGGGATAAGAGTACACCCTGACATGCTTCCTGCTGATGTGTGATCAAGCATGTCCAGTGCAGATAGGTCAAACAACTTGTTTAGGGTAGTGAAGCATGTGGCTTGTTATCTTCCATAAACAGTAGCCTCTAGCATTTCAGGAACTATCTTGGGCGAGGGGCTTGTGTAGCTAGAGTTTTCCTGCCTGGCCCATGGTCAGGGCAAATCTCTCTCACCTGCCAGTCCCACAGCCATTCAGACCCAACCAAGTAAACACAGAGACTTATATTGCTTACAAACTGTATGGCCGTGGCAGGCTTCTTGCTAACTGTTCTTACAGCTTAAATTAATCCATTTCCATAAATCTATACCTTGCCACATGGCTTGTGGCTTACCGGCATCTTCACATGTGGCTTGTCATGGTGGCGGCTGGCAGTGTCTCTCTCTCAGCCTTCCACTTCCCAGAATTCTCTTCTCTGCTTGTCCTGCCTATCCTTCCTGCCTGGCTACTGGCCAATCAGTATTTTATTTATTGACCAATCAGCAACACATTTGACATACAGACCATCCCACAGTACTTCCCCTTTTCTTTTCTTAAAAAAGAAGGTTTTAACCTTTACACATCTCCAAAGTCAGCTTGGTATATTTGGGAATTTGGGCATAGCTTCTCTTACTACTTCCTGCTGGAGGGGGGTGCTGTATCTTATGGGGACACAAAGAAAATTTTAGAATTATGGAATAGTCCATGAGGCTGTATTGTCTGAGCCAGTTGCCTTCAAACGGTTCTGGATGTTGGATCATCTGGGCCTTGGTGTCATCAGAGACCTTTCAGGGGGTCTTGGCTGGTCAAACCTGATGTATCTTAATCTGGAACAAATCCATAGCCTCTGGCTTTCTGTGGGAACAAAAGCAGAGACTCTTTTCCAAAGTAACATATCCTTACATCCAAATTTTGAAGTCAAGGTACCTTTAAAATATACATTTTGGCATAACTCAACAGCTTTTGTAATCAAATGTTTTTCTTCAATTACGAATATCAAAGAGAACATAATCCAGATTCTCTGTGTGGTAGCCATCTTTACATGGCTTATTTTTTTATATTAGCTTGAGCCTATTGATTTAAACTGCAGCCTTCTAAGCCTGAAACGGCGCTGGCGCTATGGCTGCTGGCTCTGCCCACTTCAGCTTCCCAACATGGCGGTGGTACATTTTCCGCCAGCTCTGGGAGCCATCAACTCTCAGAAATAGTGGGTCTATGCTTCTATCAAAGCAGCGTGTAGCCCAGAAACCTCTTTTTTTTTTTTTGTACTAGCAAAGGCTAAATCCACCACACAGCTTAATGTGCCACTTGCAGAGGCCTCATTCTCGCCTTACTGCAGGTCAAGCATGCACGCCAGGAACCCGCCATAGTAGCTCAAACATGCAGGCTGCCACTAACTTGAGAGAAACAACTAGGAACTGTTTTTAGCTCCGTTTTAGAATCTTTTTTCTCAGGTTTTAGGTGGAAACTCTTGCCAACACGTTGGGCGCCATTTGTAGCTAGAGTTTTCCTGCCTGGCCCATGGTCAGGGCAAATCTCTCTCACCTGCCAGTCCCACAGCCATTCAGACCCAACCAAGTAAACACAGAGACTTATATTGCTTACAAACTGTATGGCCGTGGCAGGCTTCTTGCTAACTGTTCTTACAGCTTAAATTAATCCATTTCCATAAATCTATACCTTGCCACATGGCTTGTGGCTTACCGGCATCTTCACATGTGGCTTGTCATGGTGGCGGCTGGCAGTGTCTCTCTCTCAGCCTTCCACTTCCCAGAATTCTCTTCTCTGCTTGTCCTGCCTATCCTTCCTGCCTGGCTACTGGCCAATCAGTATTTTATTTATTGACCAATCAGCAACACATTTGACATACAGACCATCCCACAGCAGGCTTGCATATCAGAGGCATTTTTGATTCATGGATCTCTTGGCATAGTAATTAAGACTTAAAATGTAACTTTGACTCTCACATTCCCACTTGAGTCGTGTGCTGAGGCAAATACTTGACTATGTGATAGGTACCTGTTTACACAGGATCTAATAAACATCAGGTTGATGGTATGTAGACAGGAATTATCATTTACTTAGGAATCAATGATGTAACAGCAATTATCAGAAGCAGAAAGGACAAAGCCCTGTGATAGCTGACATCAGAGTTAATATCTAGAAGGAGCCTGGAAATGAGAATGCAGACCAGTTATTTATTTCATGTCAGGTCCCCCTTTTTGCAGTGCTTTTTTGAGTACAGCCAGATTATCTCTAATAATTCCTGAGTGGTTTATATAAAAACAATTTTCTCTTAAAGCAATATTTAATCTCTCTATTACATAGAGAAGTTGAGTGCCCTATCATATTGTAGAACTATTCCAGCTAATGAATCTACCTGTTGATAGATCTGGGTCTATTTGGTTTTAAAAGTTACTTTTCTTGGTATGCCAATAGGTACTATAGATAGCCATTTTGTCCCCTACGCCAGGGAGTTTCCTTTTGATCTAACATTCCAGCCTGTTGGGGGACAAGGAGATGACATACTCTCTTCTGTAACTACTTCCTGCTGAGACAAGGACATTGTTTCAAAGCCCAGGAGGCTGAAATGCTAGTCAAAGGCCAGGAGGGGACTCATACAATGAGGCATTCATCAGAAGCATCTGGTTGACTGACCCAGCTGAAGATATATGGAGGAATCACATCAGCTAGACTGGTCCACATCAGCTTTCAGCAACTCCAGGGCTTACAGTCATTTGGAACAGGTTGTAGTCAGAAGCTGATGCTTGGATGGTGTCTGTCAGCTAAGTGAAAATCTGCTGAGACGGATATAGACTAGGGACAGAAGCTAAAACTTAGGAACTAAAAGGAAAATATTATATATGGAACTTCCAGGTTTATTGTCTTAGTAGTTGGGAAAGGGGGGAAGTCCCAAGACTAAAGGGAGTGGGGGAGAAAATCCCATCCTCAGGAATAAACAGGTGGGGAAACTTAGGCTGTAATTATCTGGAGTCCTTTATACGCCTGTGAGAGGTAGATCCAAGTCTTATGACTCCCTAGATTCTCTGAAGCTTATTTTTTTTTAGTTTACAAAAAGACATAAAAGTTTCAGATATATTAGCATTACCAATCTGTACTGAATTCTACATTGTAGAAAAAGCAATAACAGGTATCTGTAAAACAGCTGGAGTAGACTCACACCTTTGAGTCCTAACAAAAGATATAGATTTGGGTTTAAAAGCATGAACATTTTTTCCAGTCCAGAAAGCCAGATATATGTTTTAGCCTGGTGAAAAGTACCTTTAAGTCTATATTTAGCAGATGACTAAAGGAAATTTAAAATCTTGAGCTCATGACTGAACAGTAAATAGTCAGTGCTCTACCAGATCCATAGCAGGGGGGAAGAAATCTGAAATATTTTCCTTTTTTCACATATCTTAAATCACTTATTCATACCCTTACAACTTGCATTTATAAATCTAAAATCATTTTCTGAGACCCTCAGGACTTACTTAAGCTTTCACATCCTCAGACCTTTATATATCTTAAAATATTTTCTTAGATCTTCAAAACTTGCATAGAATTTAACCCTTTTTCTTTCCATCTAATCATTTATCAGAGACACAAGTAGTTATTACTGAGAACAGTTCCTTTAGTGGAAAGCTACCTCTGAAATCTTTAATATGAAGACTGCTAGCAAAGCAAAACTGTCTCTCTTTGAGACACTAGGATAACTAGTGTCTCAAGAAAAAGCAAGGCTTGATTTTTACATATAAAATGAGCTAACAAGTGCTGTGAGTCACAAAAATATAAGGTAGGAATTCAGCTGATATTGGCAAAGCTATTACCTGGAAAAAGTTACAGACTTTTCCAGAGGAAGTCAAGACTCAAGGAATCCTGGTGATATTGGCTTTTGAATGTGTTAGCTGTATCCTGCAGTGAATTTCTTGTGTGCTATTGTAGTTTCCCCATTCAACTCTTCCCTCAAGAACTTATAATAGTGTGATTGATCATTTATTGGGTAAAACTTCCCCTACACATTTGGAGTAACTTTCCCCAGCTGTGTTTATTCTTTGTTAGCATACATCTGGCTAGGGCCTGTAGCTTGAGTTTTCCTGCCTGGCCCACAGTCAGGACAAATCTCTCTCACCTGCCAGTCCCACAGCCACTCAGACCCAACCAAGCAAACACAGAGACTTATATTGCTTACAAACTGTGTGGCCATGGCAGGCTTCTTGCTAACTGTACTTACAGCTTAAATTAATCCATTTCCATTAATCTATGCCTTGCCACATGGCTCGTGGCTTACCGGCATCTTCACATACTGTTTGTCATCGTGGCGGCTGGCAGTGTCTCTCTGACTCAGCCTTCCACTTCCCAGCTTTATTCTCCTCCTTGTCCCGCCTACACTTCCTGCCTAGCCAATGGCCAATCAGTGTTTTATTTATTGACTAATTAGCAACACATTTGCCATACAGAACATCCCACAGCAAGGGCCATTCTCCAGACAAAAGTATTTCAACAAAGATACTTTTTATCCAAGGACAAACTGCACATAGATAAACATTAGTTCATCTCACCCACAGATAGAGAAAAATAACCACTAACAATTAAATCCTCAACTCCTTACCTTCATCTCAGTTTATCTACACAAGGCCCTAATTTAAGAGACTTGCTGCTTACAATTCTGGGATGATGTTTTGGCCATCTGCTGGTTACTGAGATAAGGTAAATATTCCCACTGACCCAAGGAGACTATGGACAAGGCCAAGCAAATGATAGGTGCCAAGCTTCGTTTCTTGTGAAATAAGCTTTACTCCTCCCTCCTTTATCTCAGTCAGGTGCTATTCCTAGATTCCCTCCTTAGCAATTACTCAGAGAGAAAGTGCTTTTACTAACCAAATGCTACACACTATGATGCAGGTTGCCTAGCAACCAAGCATATGTCCCCTGTCCTATGGGGGTGGGGGAGGGAATGTGCCTTCTAAGAACAACAGTTTTGCTTTACTAATGACTTATACTGACATTATAAACTCCTAACATTTTACCTAAACACTTCTAGATTATAGTTTGAGCACACAAATTCCTTTTTAGAATTCCCTAGTTGCCTAACTGATCTTAGCCTTTAGTTGACCCTACCAGAGTACTCCCTTTTAGTCACTCCCCCTTTGGGTTGTTATTTGAAGCTGACAGTTATTGCTTTTGTGGGGATCTTACCACCTCTCTCTGGGACCCTGAAAACTTCAAGCCTTACATTGCTTTGCCAAAGTATTACTGCTTATAAATGTATATATACCAGTCCCCCCACAGCATTTGTAGAACTGATTTAGAAGAATAAAGTGAATGGACTAAAGAGCTTGGTGTGCTTAGATTCATTCGATATCCCTATGTTTAGATTCTCAGCTGGTTGTTAGATTCTTCTATGGACCCTGGGAGAAAGCAATAAGGGCTGGATCCCTGTTGCTTTTGGTAAAAAAGGAAGCTGCAGCCTTGAGGAAGGATCTGGTTGTCTGCTGCTGCTAAGCTGACAAAGCTAGCAGTCAATATCATCAGAGATCTGAGAAGGATAAATTATAGCAGGAAGTATAATCCAAATGGCCTGTGTATCAATTAAAATGACAGAGACTAGTCCATTATCCAGATGGTCATCACAGGCTCCTGTGGTCTCCAAAGTGTTGAAGGCAGAGGTATCAGGACAGCATCAGTCTTCAGCCTCCAGACCCAGAAGGTGAGAGAGTCTTTCCTGTGGAGGAGGAACATGCCAGGGTGGGGCGGGTAGGGATGCTGACCTTACTTTGTATAGGCAAAATAGGGCAATCAACTCTCCAGTGTCCTCATTGTCCACAGTTTGAGCCAGATCCTGGCAGCAGGTGCAGCACTAGGGCAGTCTTTCCCAGTGGTTAGCATACCACAATCCAGGTGGAGTCATCATGGTTCCCAGTCATTGTTTTTTTGGAGATGTCGAAGTCATTGCCAGGAGCTAGGGGTCTCTGTCATACTAATCTTTTTCCATTAAATATTTAAAATACCATATTCAATAGATCTCTGACATATTTGAGGAACATTATCTATAAGTATATCTGAGCTAAACAAACCTAGGCTGAACTTTGAAAACTCATACAGGAGGCTAAATAAAATTTTTTCCTATAATTAACTATATTAGTGTTACAGGATATTTGAGCACACTGTGAACCCCGAGATTGCATTATTTACTAGAAAAACCTGTTTCTAGTTGTGATATGGCTCAGCCCTAGCACACACCTTTAATCCAAGAGCTTTCTGCTTGAATATTGTAAATAGAATTAAATAAAGTCAACCATACATCAAGAGGCAGAGCAAGCAACTAGTTGACAGGAAGTGAATAGAGGATTATTAAGAATAAAACCATAGAGAGTAAGAATAAGAGAGAGTCAGGGGGTGGTTAGAAAGACACAGGAAGTAGAAGAGAGGGACACTCAGTTTGAGAAGTTTGCTGTTCTTGACCAAGGGTGAAAAACCTTGGTCCTGGGTAGCATGAGACTTTGTGCAAACTTATCCATTTGCCTAATATATTCATCTCCTTCCTCATCTAGGTGGATGGTCTCTTCCTCACTTGATCTGAAGGGCTTTTTTTGTCATGAAGGAGCCACATCCAGGTGCATCTGAGATCACAGCTTCTCATCAAACACACATAACAACATTATCATAGCTGCTGTGTGCCACTACTCTATTTGGAGACAGTGTAACTGAACAACAAGGGCTCTTGTGTTGGTGAGTATCAGCTCAGATAAGCAGAGAGGGGGCATAGAGAGTAGAGAAAATTTATGATCTATCACAGGTAAGGAAAGCATGAACATCATTCTGGAGGCAGTTCCTTCCTTGAGCACAGGGATTTTGTTCAGTGGTAGATGGGAGAGTCTGATCTTGGGCATGTTCAGTGAAGGAGAGCAGTAATATCTTGAGTGTGCTCAGCTTGAGGTCATGGAAACAAAGCTCCAAAGATTTAAGTAATGGGGCAGCTATCAAGATGGCTTAGCAGGTAACAGCACCTACTCTGTAGCCGGGCAATCTGATCCAAATGACGGAAGAAGAAAACCAACACCTTAAGTTGTCCAAACCACTACACAAGTGCCTACATGGTGTACACACACATATAAATAAATGTATTTTTAAAAAAGATCTAAGTTATGGATAGAAAGTATTGTGGGCATGCTCAGTTTGCACTGTTAATACTGAAGCTGGAAACAGTGGAAGGGATATTTTTAAGGGTATTAACAGCGGATTTTGCCTCAGAAGGTGTCTACCTTGCTCGGAGGCTGAATCCACCACAGTGGACACTGGGGCTCATGTTGCCATCCTTGAAGCATGGGGTCACAGAGAGCTGTTTGAGCATGGGCAGCTACTTCTACTAAACTTCATATTAAAAAACTGCTGGTAAGCTGTGTCCACTCACTGGAAGGAGAAGAAAATGCAGTTACTACATACCAAGAAGCATAGAATGAAAATCAATGCAACGTGTCAGTTTGTATCCCCCTGGCCTTCAAATCTGGTCTCCTTACTCCCCTGGTCTCCTTAGTCCTTAACCATGTGTGGCTTTATTTCTATACATGGGACTCCCATGCTCACAGAGCACAGATGGCACCTCTGTGGCACTACGCAGTGGGCAGATTTAGTTAGTTAGTTAGTTAGTTAGTTAGTTAGTTAGTTAGTTAGTTAGTTCAAGAGGTTTATTGGGGGAAGGGGAGAGTGAAAGGATGAAAGACCATGTCAAAGTGCATGAGAGAGGAAAGCGGACAGACAGAAAGACAGGGAAGAAACAAGAGGAAGAAGAGAGGCAAGAGAGGAGCAAGAGAGCTAAGAGAGGAAAGAGGCGAAGAGAGGGAGCTGTGCCTGGCGGGCCACCCTTGTGCTTTGATTGCAGGGAATCGTCCTTGTATTAGGCAGGAGGCTACCTCCTGGAGTAACTGGCAAACAGTCCCCAAATTAACAGGGCATGAAGAACAGGATCTGGGCCTGCTCAGGGCCTTGAAACAGGATGGAAAGATAACACTGGAGATTAAATAATGGCCTGGATATAAACAAGATGGTAGTTCATTCCACTCTGAAACCAGGATGCAAAGATGGTGGTTCTTCACGAAACAGGACTTAAGAGAGTAGGTACTGTGGGTCAGTGGCTAGAGCGGCTTCAACTCTCTCCAGGGAGTTCCTGACCAGGGGAGCATGTGATGAATGCTGTTATGCTTTCCTCTAGAGGACTGCTCAGCTTTGGGGGTGCTTAAACCCCATGCATTTTCCCTTTGATGGCCACACTGGTAAGATGGACAGAAATAGCAACTCTTCTCCCTGCAAGTCAACCTTCAGGGTCCCACATAAGGACAAAGCTTAAATGAATGAAGAGATATACATGATTAAGTGGCTTGGCCAAGGTGTGGGTCCCTACCCAGCATTATCCCATTCCGTGTCTCCTGCAAGTAATACATCTTCTAATAGACAAGCTCCTTTATTGTTCAGCCCCAGGGCTTCAACTTTTTCTCTTCCCACCTGGGGGAATTCTAACTTTTATCTCAATAGCTTGATGGCAAAAGTTAAAGACACCAGTATCTCTTTGGAATATCCCCATTTCTTCTCTATGCAAGTGGGTTACAGTAAGGACCTTGGTCATTCTGGGTCCAACCCCAACTTTCTCAGCAGCCCAGGGCTGGAAGGAGAATTCCAAAGAAAGCTCTAGTTCCTCTGAACACATGCTTTTAGTTTCAAAAAGATAAGTTAGTTAAAGTAAAATAGTTGTTAGATGATTAGCATACTTATGATAAAGGCAAACAGGAGACTCAGATTAATAAAGTAAAATACTGCAAAAAGTCATCCAGACTCAGGAGCCTCATAAACCCTAATAAGAAATCAGTTTTTAATTTAATAAAGTAATTTCAAAGTGACTTAAATCTTTAATAAGTTAAGAAAACATGTAACTACTGATGTATTTTACCTGTATTTGTAACCACTAGATATTTAAGATATTACGTATGCTTTCTGGGCTTTAGATACAGCCTGTTGGGTTATATGAAATCATCTTTTTAAAATAAAAATTGGGAACAAATTTTAATAGTGATAAGGAAACCATCACTTCAAGAGATCAAGGTTATAGGTGTGAGGTATATTTTGATAAAAGATTAAGAAAATAAAAATGTCTTATATGGTAAGATTGTCCCACAATAGCAATGAAAATGTGAGAGGAAAACTGTTGTATAAGGATTGTAAGCATTAAGCTTAAAGTGGGCGTGGCCTTCTGCCTGCTTTGTTCCTGGATTAAGTACTTCATCGGAGTACAAAATTAGTTTCCTTTGTGCCCACCACTGTACTCTCACTTTTACTAGAGCATGTGGCTTGCTGAGGGTTCCTCAAATGTTACATATTCGTGTGTGAGAGATGAAGAGAAGGCAGACGGGCTATGCAAACTCTTTCTTTTTCTGTATCCCCCGCTTTGATGTACAGCCTCATAAACCCTTCATCTTTTCTGCATGTGGGGTGTTGGTGGAATGGCCGCTTGTTGCCTAGTTCACAGCATCCTGGATGGAGATGGCAAACTTGCTGTGCAGGAACTCCTCAGTCTCATGTCTTTCTTGGTCTGCAGATCACCATGATGCCTGTGGCTGGGTGGCCTACAGGGATGAGCGCCTCTCTAGGTCAGTTACCCGGCAGCACAGAATCCATCCCCCGACTGTGAGCGTGGGGCTCAGGAGCTGCTGCTGAGTTGCCTCTGAGGCCTGACCCTCGAGCTGCGCATCTTTGCTCGACGTACCTCGTAGAGGCTTCTGAGGAAGAACGAATGTCAGCACTTGTATCCCCTTAACTGTTGAACAAACAGTTGTTCTTCTTTCCCACCAAACCGTGCCTCCGTGGTCAGGATGCCAAAGAAGGTAACTCTTAAGAGTGCTGCTAGTCTGGCATTGTGAACTGTGAACTCTGTAAGGAATCCCTAAGATTCATTTAGATCCTGGCAGACGGCGGCAGGGCCCATCCATGCCCATACTTCCGATCTTTCTTTCTAATGGAAGGGCGAATAAAAAGGGGACCGCTGAACTCAAGTTTGGACAAAACCCATAGAATAGCTGATGAGGCTTGTCCTGTATGGCCACCATACAGAGAGAAGTGTAACCTCATTTTCTGTATGAACTGTAGCTTAACCTTATAACCAAGCAATTGAGTCTCTATCAATCACAGCAATGGAATTCCAGCCAATCACAGAAATGGAGTTCGATCCAGTCACAGGCTACCAGTCACATGGTGCCCGCATGCCTCCTGCAGCCAATCAGGCTATTTCTAAACGGTTTGTGGCTCTTTGGCTGTTTAACTGACAGGGTTGCAGCTGGAGGTAGAACAGGTCAGGACCTTGTTAATGTAATCACTGTCTGCTTTCCTGTAAGGATCCCCGCCCAGGCACCAGCAGAGAACCTGTCTGTGTCCTCCATGGCTTTTGCGGGGAACTCAGAGGTGACGGGGCTGCTGGGACTTGCATGGGAAACTGAATTGCTTGACGATATAGAAGCCACAGCATCTGGGGCCTCTGGCTTCACTCTCACATTGCTAGGTTGTAGCCAGGCCTGAGAGCCCTTCAGCATCTGACATCAGGGAGATGGTGACAGCAGAGTTCAACACAAGGGAGGGGTGGAAGGGGCTGTGGGGACCAGAAAGTGGAGGAAGTTGATAGGAGAGTGCAGGAGCAATGCCCTGAAGGGACAGGGAAAGCCAAAGGGACCCTGCCAACTCAGGCTCTACACTGCCCCCTGTAGGCTCCTGGAAAGGTGCA
The DNA here is from genome assembly GCF_949786415.1 of Peromyscus eremicus. Lineage (NCBI taxonomy): Eukaryota > Metazoa > Chordata > Mammalia > Rodentia > Cricetidae > Peromyscus > Peromyscus eremicus. Next base: position 13,719,173 of record NC_081420.1, read on the forward strand.
GGCCTCTGATTTCTTTTCCTCTTTTCATCCCAAGGTGGTGGGAGGCCCAGGTCAGGGAGGAAGAGTGAGCTACATCAGCACAGGAAATGGAGTGAAGCAGTGTGCAGCTGCTGCCAGCCAGGCTGAGGCTTGAGGACTCACATCTGGACAGAGAAGACATTTTCCTCTCAGTGCGTCGGTACGCTTCAGCCACTGTAGGGGCGGGCATGCTGTTGTCACGGCAGTCAGATCCTGGACACGGCAGCTGACCTGCCTTACTTGGATGTTAGCAGGTAAGTCAGGGGAGCCTGGACCCCATCCGAGGGGCAGATGTGCACCAGCTGGGTGGAGAAAGATGGTTTGGAGGGACCAAACCCCGTGAGGCCCATGTTTTCAGGGTCAAAGCTGCAATGGCTTTGGGGTTGTAGATGAGACCTTTACCATCAGAGGGAGTTACAGAAGCCCTGAAATCCTCTGCATGCCGTGTGACAGGAAGTGACACGGGGGAAAAAAATGACCTGAAAGATTATTCAAATCATTTTGTCGTGTGTATGTGATTCTCTAATAGATATAAATGCTAACTTTTGTGCTAAAATGACATTGCTTGATTTTATTAGAAAACCCTTTTTTGTCATGGTTTAGCAAGGGAAAATCACATTGGTGACATTGCATAACAAAGAAAAGCAAAGAGAGAAAGACATCCAGATGGCTACCAGAGTGTTCCAGTCCGGCAACTCCTTTCCCTTCGTGCAATATTAACACTCACCCCCTGCCCCATTTTTCAGCTGAAGCAAAGGAAGTTTCAAAACACTAAAGTTCACCTCACTCTAGGGACCAGAGTGCACACAACCTGAAAATGCTTCTCTTTGAGTCTCTGTGACAATGAAAATGGTATGTAAAACGTTCCTGGTATCAGGTTACCACAGGAATATAAGGGAAGTGTGTGGGGTGCTTATTCCAAAGCTTCAGAAGGATCCCCAAGTTGAGGAGCACCCTGGGGTCATATGGCCGTTGCTGAGGACTGGTAAAGATCATTCAGGCGTCAATGAGCAGGTAGTGGGGAGTCCAAGTCCTGAGCCAAGGGAGCAAGTGCTTTGGCAGATCGCTGGAGCAGGTGAAGTCAGAATCAAGAGGTCCTGGTGGCCACCTTTCCTAGATGGCATGTTAGCATATGCCAGTCCTCATGTGGTGTGGCTGTTGTGGGGACATGAGCATGTCTGTAAGGGTTTCTGTGAGATCTCTGCAGACTCTGAAGTTTGTGTGCTATTTCTGTGTATTGTGGGTGTTACTGTGTTTCTGTGTTGATCAGAAGTCTCTGTGGGTTCTCAGTTTGAGCACTGCACAGTTCTCTGCATTTCTGTGGAGATCTGTGGCCAGTCTAGAGGGCTTGAGGAGAGTGACTGTGAGGGTGTCTATGAACGATAAGGGCTCTCTGAGGAGGGGTGTGTTGAAGATTGCAGGAAACTTCAGAGGTCTTTATGGAGGGTTCTGTGAAGATCTGTGGAAGAGAGGGTCTGAGGGGGAACTTTGGGGTTCTCTACATGGGGGAGGGTCTAGGGGTGACTTCAGGGGTCTCTGTGTGGGAATGTGAAGGCTGGAGGGCATGTTTAAGGGGAACTTTGGGTGGGCTCTATCGCAGTCTCTAAGGAAGAAAGTGGAAGGGCTGGGGAGATTGCTCATCAGGAGCACTGGCTGAGGACCCAGGTTTGGTTTCTGGTACTCACATCAAGTGGCCCACAGCTGCCCGTTAACTCCAGTTCCAGGGATCTGAAGGCTCCACAGACGCTGCAGGTGTGCAGTGCACATACAGACAAGCAGGCACACACATACACGTAAGTTAGGAAAACAGTGACTGGCGTCCTCACGGTGAGAGTCTCTTCTGTTCTGATGCATTCTCATGTCCATGTGGATGGGCCCTGGGACTTGAAGCCTGGCTGGAAGCTGAGGGAGGCCCAGGCTGTACCCACATTTTGGACAAGTCCCTTCCCTGTGTGAACCAACCCTGTAGGATAGCCTGGTCTCCTGCTAGTCTCATGGGAAGACAAGGGCTGGAAGCCCAGAACGACTTGCTATGTGATCCCAGGTCATGCTCTTGATGATGTCAGGTCCCCTCCTCTGCCCCAAATGCAGTGGTAGTGCCATGTGTATGTATGCAGGTCGCCAGGGTATGAGTCCCATTCAGAATTCCCAGGTCCTGCTTTCCCATCAATTAGTGACTCATCCTTTCCGGAATTAAAAGGGCAAGAGCATGCAGAGTAGTCAGCTCTGCTCTTAGGAAATAGTATTCCCTACTTGAAGGCTCTGCTTACTCTCAGCACTCTGTGATGGAGCTGAAGGGTCTCTCCAGGCTTGTGGTTGAGGCCAGGAGCAAAGGTCCCTGGGATAGTGTCAGAGATGGCCTCAACCACAAGCCTCAACAACACACTTGGGATGGTATCAGGGATGGCTCAAAGCCAGAGGTCTCATCACTAGAGTTAGTGCTGTGTCCTGTGAGGACAGAGGCTTCCTGTCCATGGCAATCATGATACACACACAGACCTGAGCAGATGGAAAAGCAGGAGACCCATGGGCAAGGTGACACACCCCTCAAATGTCACCCTGCAGCTATCACACTGCAGGGTTCAGTTTGGCATGAGGTGGGGAAGGAGGGAGGTGAAGACTGGGAAGGATGACATTCCACTATCACCCAGGCAGAGTTCAGGGGCTGCAGGGCTCAGCTTCCACGTCAGGGAGAACAGGGGTTTCTCTCTTGGGGGCTTCATTTCCCCCCAGGAGACCCAGGACACAGGAGTCTTCTAACTTTTAGCTCAAGACTACCACACCCCAACATTCTTGAACCCTGCTTGTGACATGTGAGTTACTGGGCCTGCCTTCTCGTGCCTCTGCACACCCATACCTTCGCCTGCACAAATGTAGGACAAAGCCAGAGAGGCAGGTTGACCAAAGACCCTGAGGTGGGGTCACTGGAAGATTAATGTGTCTCCACATATATAAAGGCTTTCTACATTGGTTTCTCTGATGCTGGGAGGGCAAGCCTTACGGTACAGCGATGGTTTGGGGGTGAGTGTGAGTCTCAGTGCTACTGTCATGTCTCTGTGCCCTTCACTTCTAGAAGCTTCTTCAAGGATGACCAAATGTTAGCCTTGCCTTGTGCCAAGCTCAGTGCAGATAGAAGCCAGTACGCTGAAAGCTGAAAGAGAAACAATCGAGAAGCAGTCCCCGTTCCGGGAAGAAGCAGCCATCATCACACAGAGGGTGTTCTCGCACAAGAAGAAAACCTTTTCCTTTATGAGGATGAATTTTTACTGAAAATCCTTCCTCTGCCTACATGCATGAGAAACATTGGGCTGATTGGACATGCCACCTTATTCAATGACTGCCTGATGGACATGGTAAAGGTAGCCCAGAATCTGTCCCCTGTGAGAAGAGTGTCCTGGGGACATAGACTCTCTGGGCAGCAAAGTCTGATTGCTGTCCCTCTCTGTGCTCCACCTGTTCTTCGTTGGCAGGGCATGGCACCTGGGGCTGATGTGCTGGCCGCAGCTCACATTGCACACCACTCTGCTTTCTTCTAGGTCATAGTGACTCCTGCTGGTGATGGGAGTAGCTGCCCCCAGAGGGATAGGGGTTCCTCATCTTGGCATCCTCAATATGCTGAGCCGGTGTGTCAGAGCCCATCTTTTCTATCAGGCTATCTTTAATGATTTCATGAGCATCCTACTGTTCCATGTATAGGAAGAGATTCCTCTGGACTTAGGCCTAGCTATGGACAATAGATTCAGGAACTTCATGCTGCTCAGAGAGCATTCCTTTCCCTAGACTATGTTGTTTGCATACTGCAGAACATTCCTGATCCTTCTCTTGAAATGCTGTTCTGGGGGAGACTGTCATTTCTTTGACAGGCATAGAGAGGACTTGCTCCCAACAGTGCCTGCCTATTTTCCTGACCTGAGCAAGGGCTCAGCTCACAGGCTTGGCAGGCCTTCACCCCTTCAAGCCTTTTTCTTGCCATCCTGCTCTGGGCCTCCCATGTCCACTTCTCTCAACGGTTGTGGAAATATCCTGCTAGGACTCCTTCTGAAACCTTATCTTTGGCGACCAGCTCCTGCTGCTCTTGGCTATACCTACAGCTCATTCAAGGCACAGTGGTTCACCAAAGTCTCCATGTTGCTTTTAGCCGCACTCTGGAAGATGCTCAGAGAGCGGGTTGGCTAAGGTCAGAAGCATGGCACAGCGGGAGGAGACCAGGGGACTGTACTTGAGACTATTTCATTGTGTATCTTTGTCCCTATTGTGCTTTCAGGCCCAGACACCCACATTCTAGAGGGGAGGAAGGGCTTTTACTGGTCTCTGAGAACCTGACCTCCTCAGATGCATTGATAATTCAGGCAGTGACTCTATGCTGTTGTGCAAGGTTAATTTGCACTCAGTAGTGATATCTGCTGCATCTCCAGTGACTCCATGGTTATGGTTTGGTCACTGATGACTGGAACCTTATTTCGGTCTCCATGGTGATCACACTACTTCAGCATCTTCTGAGGCCACACACCCACTCACCTGCTGTGTGTTACCCATCACCTTTGCAAGGCATGGATTTGACTGCAGGCTGCCTCTCTGGGTTCCCAGGACAGCCTTGCTCTGCCAGATTCCTGTCCAGGAGAGAGCAAGTGTGGCCCTGGCAAGGCAGGCAGTCTCCCTATGCAGTGGTATGGCCCGTGGCAGTCAGCAGATAGAGTCCTCTGAGCCCCCTGAATCCCTGCAGCAGACCAGGAAAAGAGGATTCTGCAACATGGCAGCTGGCGTTGATCTTATTACCTCTCGGACCTTTTGATGAAGTTTTTCCAGGAACGTGGCAACCTTAGCAAGAAACTCAGACAACAGAGGTGGGAAAGGCAGGCCAAGGAAGGGATGAGGCTGGAGTGTCCCTCAGCATGGGGGCCACTGGCTCCAGGGCCTGCAGGTATGGCCTCCATGTAAGCCTCACAAGATATTAGTATCTGTTCCCTGACTTAGGTGAGGCCTCAGATCAAGGAGGAACACTCCTGAGAGATATTCTCACGGGACGTCCAATCCTTCCAAGAATGCTGGATTTGTGGGTTCTTTGAGGATGCTGGACTTGGGGTAGGCATGGACAACAGCAGGCCATGACCAGCACACACACAAGGGGATCACCCTGAGTGTCCCGCCTCAACTTCTTGCCATGCTTGACTTGCAAGTTGTTCTATAGATATTTCTTGCTTGAGTCATTAGATAAGGGACTTCGGGAGTGACACTTGCCAGGCCTCACCAGGCACTCCATGAACCTTTCTTATCATCTCCAGGCCCTTTGCTGGGTGATGCTCCAATCCCAGGTAGACGTTCTGTTCCACGCCATCTCCCTCTAGTTTCTTTGTTACATCTTTTGGTTTTAGCTGTTGAGCCCTCCTCAGAGGGTTCTCCAGAGCTCATGGACCCCATCATCTGCATTCTTCTTGCTGTTTTCTCAAGCATCCGTAGACTTGTCTCTCCCTGGTATTCACACTTCCTTGTGAATCTACCCTTCCCCACATCAGGCCTGCCTGTCTGAAACAGGGGCCTTGCTGCTGTTCATGTCTGGTGCCGCTCCTGACTACCTTGCTCCTTCTTTGGTGCTCATGGAATCTGCAAGAGTGACAGAGACTGATGTGGAGGTCTGGGTGGCCTGGTTGCCCAGGAGAAGGTTGAGAGTGGGGTCACTAGATGTATCTTAATAATTCTGGAGGGAAAAATCCTACCTTTGTCCACTTCAGTCACTCCAGGAAGAACAGTTCATTTATTTGGCACCTTGTGCTGGGATAGAAGGCAGTTGTTACACAGTTTAAGCCTAATCTAGGATGTAGAAGGTCCTGGTTTCTAGCCAGAGTGTAGGCGTTTGACCTGGGTCTGAACCTTAGCCATAGGCTTTAAGTTGGGGCTGGGCCTCATTGTGCAGCAGCGTAGGGCCTGGGAGAGCAACAGAGGTTGTGGAGCCTGATGTTGAGGCGGGAAAGAATGAGAGACTGGAATGAAGCAGCTTTAGGGTGTGCAGAGGAAGAGTGCCTGGAGACCAGGCAGTAGCCAGCAGCGACTCACTGGGCAGAGAGCATATGCCACGGCAGCACTGGCTGCATTTCTGCTGCATGTGACCCTCTGAGCTCTTAGGAGTCACGGCTGCTAAGAACTGGGGAGTTGCTCTTCTGTTTTATGCTGCAGAAGGAGGTAGAGTAGACTCACCTGTGGCCCGGTGATAAGCTCTTGTGGTGGCTGGAGGAGACACAGAGGTGCAGTCTGCAGCCAGGGGCAAGTGGGATCAAGAGGCCTGGTGGGCAGAGTAGGTTAGCACCCATTGCCCTTGGGCCCATGACTGCCCTGACCTCAGACCACCCTTCCTGTCTCATGTACCGTAGTCCTCGACTTTCCCTTCAAGGTAAGGCCCGGGTCTTGGAGTCCCATCCAGATCCTGGTAAGGATTATGCAGATGCATGGTAAGTTCCTTGTATTTTGCACAGTTAATGCAGGCTCTGAGTCTCTTCTCCTGCTGGCCATCTCTACAGGCTGGAATCAGGGACTGGACAGAGGATGGGCCCACGGACTGACAGGACAGCCCAAGAAAGCATTGGCTGTGGAGCCACAGCACCAGTGTCCCGGGATACAGAGCAGTGACAGTGAATGCAAGGGTTCAGAGGGCCCATCATTTATAGGGTGCTTCCTCCACCCAACTCCGCGGCTTCCAAAGCCACTGTATGGGTGGGGGGAAAAAAGAACCATTTGAAAGAGGAATAGGTATAAGGGAACTGAAACAGTTTGTCCACAGAAGGACCTAGAGGCCCCCCTCCAAAGCCAGACAGCATGGCTCCATTCCCCCCTACATCCCTCTCTCTGAGCATCATCCATGGACACAGCTTTATTCCAGGTGTAGGACCTGAAAGGTGTCTCCAGTTGTGATTGCCTCCCTGCCAGGGTTCTGCAACTCGCATCCTCAAACACATAGCTCTCTTCACTCAGGAACGAGAGAGGAAATCACCTTTGGGGAGGAGGGCAGAACTAACTCTCATAGCTACATTTTTCTTCATACTTTTGTTCTGTTCCTGACAGACACAAAAAGGGTTGGGGCCTCACTCCTTCCCTCTTCCCTGAACAAGTGGCTGGCATTTGGTGTTTCTGAACAATTTGACTTGATATATTTACAGGACAATCTGCATGTCTTTCTTTTCCTTTTGCTCATTTGTAATGTGGATAAATAGCCCTATGTGTTTCAGAAATTTAGTCCTCATCCAATGAGCTCCAGTTTTTCCCAGATACCTCCAGTTCACCACACAGACATTCTGAGAGCTTTGGGTAGACCACATGGACCCTACCTCCCCAGTTCCCAGGAGTGAGGCTCTGTTTCCTGCAGTTTTCTCTATTGTCTCCTGATTTTGAAAGTGAAAATGTCAGTAGAAGGGAAGAGAATCTCACTCCCGGCCCCCCTTCTTAGTACTTCTCAAATTTTTCATTTTCCCAGGTGGTTGTGAGGTTCAGTCCACTCCCGAGTCAAGGATATCTCCACTGTTTCAGTAGGTGGAGCTAAGACTCAAGACTGTAGCATTTCCTCATCTCTGAAAGGTAGCTGAACCTATTATAGCCACCCCTGAGAACAGAGTCTGGCAGTGTGCAGCTCCTGTCATAGGTGGAGCACTGCCCAAGCCTGGATACATCACTGATGGTCCTACACTGAGCTGTGTGGATGGGCCATTCTGCCTCAGTCTGCTACAGCAGACCCTGTTATGTATTAGTGACAGGCGGCTTCATAACATGAAGGCCTCACCAACAGCTCATTGGACCTTTTGTGGTGGATGCTATTTGGCTCATTTAATCTATCTATAAAAATGCCTCACTGTCTCTGGTGGCTACCCAGTGTCTGCACCTCAGAGGTGTGAGGGAGGCAGCACACATCTGGAATTGCTTGATAAACAAGAGTCCAGTGTCTTGTACCCTGCTGCAGTATAATCTGCCACTCAGCAAAGCTGGCTTGAGACAGGAAGTCAGCAGCAGGAGGGAAGAGCTTTGGCTATATGACTTCCTGTATCTCATGAAACATGACTGCTGATGGTGTTACTAAGATGTGGGTAGTGTACTGAGACCTATGTGTGTGGCAAGAGGAATCATGTTCTCTACTGGAGGATCTGAACAACCGCACTGCAATTTGTATGGTCGTGGTCACTGACCCTAACTAGTGTGTCTGTTCGCAAGTCCCCTCCCTGCTTGAAAGTTGGAGGTGGTTTTACTCAGGCCCAGGCCCTGACCTAGGCAGGAGAGATAGTGCTGTAGATATGTAGAAAGATGTTTCAAAAGTGCTAAAATGGAGTAAAGCACAGGCAGGATTGTCCCTAAAATATGGTGACTCTGTGGTGGTCACAACCCAGTGACAAGTGTATTCCTGTCTCTTGCCTTGTTATGTGAACTACATGAGCAGCAAATATACTAAATTATCCAGTAAGTGTGGGACTGTCAGTCTGATTACACCCTCCTTCACGAAGCAGGAAAGAACATAAAATGTGACCTGAGTAGACGCAGTCACTGGCTTCAGCAAGCTTTCCTTAGCAAGGTAGCTACTCAGCTGCCTCCTCCCCCGGCCAAGCTATGAGCAATTCGTGTGATGCACAGCTATCCAACCAAGTTATCAGTGGCCCGGGTCCTCATTTTGCAGACCATGATGCTAGTCCTGAGAACATTATGTGGTACGGCACTAATCTGCCACATAACCCTCAGGTACCTTTCTGGCCAGTTGTACCAAAGTTTTGGAGACACATAAACTAAACACTAAGAAGCCCCACATGACTGTCCCTTATGCAAACCTGGGGTCTCTGGCAATTGCCCCAAAGACATGTCCAAGCTGCAGCCAGACAACACACTGCCAGCTGATAGGTGATAGCACTGCTGTAGTGAACAGAACGCCTCAACACCCAGGTAGTGGGCTTGTCCACCAGGAGATGGGTCAGCCAGCTCATGTCACACTGGGAGGAGTCTCTGGCCTTCCTAACTCAGTACTCTTGATCTTATGGGTCTCTTTTGTCACTGGTTATGCCCTGAGTGGGCTGAAGGAAATTCCCCAGTGTCACAGTGGTCTCCTGATCCTGCATACCACTTTGCCATCAGCTCCAGGAATGACGTATGGGCTCGACCTGTTGGCCAGTGTGTGGTATGCTCCACGACACCCCCAGCTGCTTTCACTAAGATGTCTAAGGGAAAGTGCCCGTGGTGCTGTTTTGTGAATAGTCCAGACTGACTGTGACAATTCCCTAGTAATCATTTGTTTTCAAGTCCATTTCTGGAGGCTTCTACTTTTATATTGTCCGTAGAAAGTACTGTTACAGGAGAAAAAAAAAGCATGCTCATCTCTGATGTCATAAACCTCATGTCACACTGTAGGCCCCAATCAATGTGTTGACTGATTGCATCTCTGTTTGGATGATGCTAAGTCATTGGTTTGGTTCCTGGGTCTCCAAGTGAAAAACAGTTGGTTGCTACTCTTGTTGCATGATTACTTTATGCCTTAGCAACACTTGCCTCACAGCTGCTGTAGATTCTGTTTACAATCTACACACAAATCACCTCCTGGCTGCTGTCTATCTGATACTACAACCCCTCACAAACTCAGGGAACACTGCAGAAGAGGGGTGTGTGAGATTGTAAAAGCCTATAATGAAGGGTTAGAATATGTAGATTCAGGTTAACATGGCTGCAGCCATCTTGAATCCAAATTTTCATTATGTATTGCAGAATAATCTTAGAGATTTCTGTATATTCTCCTGGAAACTACAACTAGACCCATTAGAGAGATCTGTGGAGCTCTACAATGGGACCCTTGCTCCAGGAGCGATCTCTACTCTGGTGTTAAGATAAACCAAATCCCGGTGATGGAGACCCTTTTGTGCTAACTCATGTATGCTTCCACTGACCCAAACTGTGGGCAACCAGCTGCCTCTTAGGCCCACACTTCCGTAAATCTCTCAGCAAATTATATCTTGTACAACCCTAGACCTGTCTGCTTTCCATTCTTCCATCTCATGGCCGCTTGCTGCTGCTTCTGATACCCTGGGCTGGGTTGTTCAGGGAAACATCCTCAGAAGACAAAAGAAGTCCAATCATGAGAACTGAAAGTGCTTCATCTTTAGCTAGGATCAATGATTTTCTTCAGTATCCACAGACTGCACTTAACAGAGCCCATTTTAAGACACAGTGATTCAGTTCAAAATCTTTGCGGCATACATGCTACGTGGGCCCTTCTCCACTTTGGTTCTGTGCTGAGCATTGCAAATTAGTTTAGGTCCATGTTGCAAGTTAAGTCAGCACCACATCTAGGCTCCCAGTTCCCCCCTTTCATAGCCAACATTTGATTTTCTCTCAGATTCCACTATTAAGGTCACCCACTCTGTTCCAGATTCTTGTATTCACTCAGAAGGAACACAGGAAGTTGGCTTCTATGGTCCCCACCGTGCGCCACATTTTCAGATTTCCAATGGGTTAGATCCATAACCATCAACCCTTCTATTTCTTTCATTATCATATTCAATAAATTCCAACATTGAACACTTAATCATAAATTAGGCTTTTGTGGCATGGCTTTGCCTAAGTGTAGGTAGTGTAAGTGTTAGGTTGCCCAAGACCCTGGCCAAAGGGGAACCAGCCCCTTTGGGGAAATAAAAACCGCACCTTTTTCACATCTCAGAAATCTGACCCCAAACCACAGCATCCTGTTGTCTTAATGAGCAGCGGTCACCTTGTTAAAAAAAAAAAAAAATCTGTTTACCACAGTTTGTTTGCAGCAGTTCCCTTGTCCTTTAATCCTCTCCTGCACAGCTATAAAAACTCAAACTCCCTTCGAGCAGGGCTGTTCACCCTTCTCTTGGAGACAGCCCGGCAGCCTGTACCTCAATAAAAGGCTTCATTCTCAGTGTGATTCTGGTGGTCTTGCTCCCCTGTAAACTTTACAGTGAGTGCTCTGAACATAAGATAGGCAGGACTGTGCTGTGAGTCTTGCTAGATAAGATGTGTTCATTTTCAACTTTAAAAAAATTAGAGCTTGCACCCTGCACTGATTGGGAACAGGTAAGGCCCCATCTCTGGACTGGGCAGACTAGTTCTATAGCTCCTAGGCCCCAAGAGCACATTCAGTGCCCCTCCCCATACCCCATCCTCTAGTCATTGAAGCCCCAGAGACTGGGCAGCAGATTCATCCCCCACTCCCCTCACCAAACCAACCATCCCCTATGACACCAGTGACCATTGAAGCCATAAACCCATCCTGCACCAATTGGGAACAGGTAAGGCCCTGATCTCTGGACTGGGCAGACCAGGTCTCTAGCCCCTAGGCCCCAGGGACACATCCCATGCCCCTCCCACCAATCATTGAAGCCCCAGGGACTGGGAGCTGACTCTTCCCCCCACCCCCTTGCCAAGCCACCCATCCCCTGAGGCACAAGTGACTACCAGAGCCATAGCCCACCCTGAACCAATTGGAAACAGTGACCACCTGAGCCATAGCCCACCCTGCACCAATTGAAAACAGTGACTACCTAAGCCATAAGCCCACCCTGCATCAATTGAAAACAGTGACCACCTGAGCCATAAGCCCACCCTGAACCAATTGGGAACAGTGACCACCAGAGCTATAAGCCCCCTCCTGGACCAATTGGGAAGAACAACCACAGGATCCAGTGGCTCTACCTGGACCAATTGGAAGAAGAGTGACCTGGAGCCCCACCTGTTAAAGGAAGACATAGGTAGACAACAGTGTAAAAACATATTCAACAACATAAAGAACAATACGGTACCACCAGAACCTATTTGACCATACAACAGCAAGACCTGAATATCCCAAAGCAGATGACCCAGAAGAAAACAACCTTAAAAACAACTTTATGAAGATGATAGAAGACCTAAAAGAGGAAATGAAAAATTCACTTAAAGAAATGGAGTAAAAGACAAACAAAAAGTTGGAAGAAATCAAGAAATCTCTTAAAGAAAGTCAAGAAACCCAAGGGGGGAAAAAACAAACAGGTGAAGGAAACAGTTCAAGACATGAAAATTGAAATAGAAGCAAAGAAAACACAAACAGGGAATTCAGGAAAAGGAAAATCTGAGTAAACGAACAGAAACTACAGAGAAAAGCATAACCAACAGAATACAAGCAATGGAAGAGAGAATCTCAGGTGTTGAGGATACAATGGAGGAAATAGATTCATTGGTCAAAGAAAATGATAAATCCAGCAAATTTTTAAGACAAAACATGCAGGAAATCTGGGACACCATAAAAATACCAAACCTAAAAATAATAGGGATAGAAGAAGGAGAAGAATTCCAGCTCAAAGGCACAGAAAATATATTCAACAAAATTATAGAGGAAAACTTTCCCAACCTAAAGACATGCCTATGAAGATACAAGAAGCATACAGAACACCAAACAGACTGGACCACAAAAAAAAAAGTCCTCTCGTCACATAATAGTCAAAACACTAAACATACAGAAAGAAAGAATATTAAGAGCAGTAAAGGAAAAAGGTCAAGTAACATATAAAGGCAGACCTATCAGAATTACATCTTACTTCTCAACGGAAACTATGAAAGCCAGCAGGTCCTGGACAGATGTTCTGCAGATACTAAGAAACCATGGATGCCAGCCCAGACTACTATACCCAGCAAAGCTTTCAATCATTGTAGATGGAGAAAACAAGATATTTCATGACTAAACCTGATTTAAACATTACATATCTACAAATCCAGCCCTACAGAAAATAACAGAAGGAAAACTCCAACCCAAGGAAGCTAGCTGCAACCACCAAAACACAGGCAACAGATAACCTCACATCAACAGATCTCAAAGAAGGGAAACATACATACGCTACCACCAAAAAAAAAAGAGGAATTAACAAACACTGGTCATTAATATCCCTTAATATCAGTGGACTCAATTTGCCTATAAAAAGACACAGGTTAACAGAATGGATACGAAAACAGGATCCATCCTTCTGCTGCATACTAGAAATACACCTCAGCCTTAAAGACAGACACTACCTCAGAATAAAGGGTTGAGAAAAAAAACCTTCCAATCAAATGGACCTAAGAAACAAGCTGGTGTAGCTATCCTAATATCTAACAAAATAGACTTATAAGTAAAATCAATCAAAAGAGATGAAGAAGGGCACTTCATATTCATCACAGGAAAAATCCATCAAGAGGAAGTCTCAATTCTGAACATTTATGCTCCAAATACAAGGGCACCTACATTTGTAAAAGAAACATTACTAAAGCCCAAATCACACATCAAACCCCACACACTATTAGCGGGAGACTTCAACACCCCTCTCTCACCACTGGACAGATCTGCCAGACAGAAACTTAACAGAGAAATAAGGGAACTAACACGTTATGACTCAAATGGGCCTAACAGACATTTATAGAACATTTCACCCAAACCCAAAAGAATATAAATTCTTTTCAGCACCCCATGGAATCTTCTCCAAAACTGACCACATACTCGGTAACAAAACAAATCTCAACATATACAAAAAATTGGAATAACTCCCTGTATCTTATCGGGCCACCATGCTTAAAGCTACACTTCAACAATAACACAAAATGCAGAAAGCCTACAAACTCATGGAAACTGAATAATGCTCAACTGAATCACCACTGAGTCAAGGAAGAAAGAAATAAAGATTTCATAGAATTCAATGAAAATGAATGCACAAACATACCCAAACTTATGGGACACTATGAAAGCAGTGCTAAGAGGAAAGTTAGTAGCACTAAGTGCCTACATAAAGAAGTTGGAGAAATTTCACACTAGTGACTTAACAGCACACCTGAAAGCTCTAGAACAAAAAGAAACAAACTCATCTAGGAGGAGAAGGCAGGAAATAATCAAATTGAGGGCTGAACTTTTAAAAAATAGAAACAAAGAGAACAATACAAAGAATCAATGAAACAAAGAATTGGTTCTTTGAGAAAATCAACAAGATAGACAAACCCTTATCCAAACTAACCAAAAAGCAAAGAGAATATCCAAATTAACAAATCAGAAATGAAAAGGGGGATATAATAACAGACACTGAGGAAATCCAGAGAATCATTAAGTCATACTTTGAAAGCCTGTATTCCACAAAATTGGAAAATGCAAAATAAATGGATAATTTTGGATAGGTACCACATACCAAAATTAAATCAAGATCAGATAAATAATTTAAATAGACCTATAACCCCTAAGGAAATAGAAACAGTCATCAAAAGTCTCCCAACCAAAAAAAGCCCAGGGCCAGATGGTTTCAGCACAGAATTCTACCAGGATTTCAAAGAAGAGCTAATACCAATACTCCTGAAATTGTTCCGAACAATAGAAACAGAAGGAACATTGCCAAACTCTTTTTACGGGATCTCAGTTACCCTGATATCCAAACCACATAAAGACACAACTAGGAAAGAGAATTACAGACCAATCTCCCTCATGAACACTGATGCAAAAATTTTCAATAAAATACTAGCAAACCGAATCCAAGAACACATCAAAAAAAAAATCATCCACATGATCAGGTAGGCTTCATCCCAGGGATGCTTCAACATATGAAAATCTGTCAATGTGATCTACCATATAAACAAACTAAAAGAAAAAAAAAACCCTACATGGTCATCTCATTAGATGTTGAAAAAGCCTTTGACAAAATCCAACACCCCTTGATGATAAAGGTCTTGGAGAGATAAGGAATACAAGGAACATATCTAAACATAATAAAGGCAATATGCAACAAGCCAACAGCCAACACCAAACTAAATGACAAGAAACTCAAAGTGATTCCACTAAAATCAGGAACAAGACAAGGCTGTTCACTCTCTCCATACTTATTCAATATAGTACTCAAAGGTCTAGCTAGAGCAATAAGACAACAAAAGGAGATCAAGGGGATACAAATTGGAAAAGAAGAAGTCAAACTTTTGCTATTTGCAGATGATAGGATAGTCTACATACGTGACCCCAAAAATTCCACCAGGAAATTCCTACAACTGATAAACACCTTCAGTAATGTAGCAGGATACAAGATTAACTCAAAAAAATCAGTAGCCCTCCTATATACAAATGATAAGTGGGCTGAGAAAGAAATTAGAGAAACATCACCCTTTACAATAGCTACAAATAACATAAAATATCTTGGGGTAACTATAACCAAACAAGTGAAAGACATGTATGACAAGAACTTCAAATTTTTGAAGAAAGAAATTGAAGAAGATATCAGAAAATGGAAAGATCTCCCATGTTCATGGATAGGTAGGATCAACACAGTAAAAATAGCAGTCTTACTAAAAGCAATCTACAGATTCAATGCAATCCCCATCAAAATCCCAATGCAACTCATCACAGACCTTGAAATAACAATACTCAACTTCATATGGAAAAACAAAAAACCCAGGATAGCCAAAACAATCTTATACAATAAAGGAACTTCTGGAGGCCTCACCATCCCTGCCTTCAATCTCTACTATAGAGCTATAAAAATAAAAACAGCTTGGTATTGGCATAAAAACAGACACATTGATCAATGGAATTGAATTGAAGACCCCAACATTAATCCACACACCTAAAAAAACCTGATTTTTGACAAAGAAGCCAAAATTATACAATGGAAAAAAGAAAGCATCTTCAACAAATGGTGCTGGCATAACTGGATATCTACATGTAGAAGAATGCAAATTGACCCATATCTATCACCATGTATAAAACTCAAGTCAAAATGGATCAAAGACCTCAACATAAATCCAGTTACACTGAATTTCATAGAAGAAAAAGTGGGAAATAGCCTTGAACACATTGGCACAGGAGACCACTTCCTAAATATAACACCAGTAGCACAGACACTGAGAGCAACAATTAATAAGTGGGACCTCTTGAAACTGAGAAGCTTCTGTAAGGTGAAGGACACTGTCAACAAGACAAAAAGGCAGCATACAGAATGGAAAAAAAACTTTACCAGCCCCACATCAGATAGAGGGCTGATCTCTAAAATATATAAAGAACTCAAGAAACTAGACAGCAAAATATCAAATAATTCAATTAAAAAATGGGCTACAGAGCTAAACAGAGAATTCTCAACAAAAGAATCTCAAATGGCCAAAAGACATTTAAGGAAATGTTCCACATCCTTAGCCATCAGGAAAATGCAAATCAAAACAACTCTGAGATACCATCTTAAGCTTGTCAGAATGGCTAAGATAAAAAATACAGACGACAGCTTATGTTGGAGATGTGGAGAAAGGAGAACACTCCTCCACTGCTGGTGGGAATGCAATCTTGTACAGCCACTCTGGAAATCAGTATGGCAGTATCTCAGAAAACTGGGAATCCATCTACCACAAGACCCAGCAACATATACCCAAAAGTTGCTCAACCACACCACAAGGACATCTGCTCAACCATGTTCATAGAAGCATTATTTGTAATAGCCAGAACCTGGAAACAACCTAGATGCCCTTCAACAGAAGAATGGATAAAGAAAATGTGGTACATTTACACAATGGAGTATTATGCAGTGTTAAAAAAAACAATATCATCATGAAATTTTTGGGCAAATAGATGGAACTAGAAAAATCATCCTGAGTGATGTAACCCAGATCCAGAAAGACAAACACAGTACGTACTCACTCATAAGTGAATGTTAGAAGCAAAGCAAAGGATAACCAGGCTACAATTCACAACCCCAGAGAAGCTAGGTACAGAGGAGGACACTAAGAGGGACACACATGGATTGCCCTGGGAAGGGGAAAGGGCTAAGATCTCCTGGGTAAATTGAGAGGGGAGCGGATGGGAGTAGGTGGGAGGTGGAAACATGAGGGAGAGACAGGAGGGAGAGCAATGAAAGAGATATCTGACAGAGTGTACCATTAAGGGGATGGGGAGAAATCTGCAGATAGGGAAAACCCCAGGAACTCACAAGATTGTCCCCAGCTAAGACTCATAACAATGGTGGAGAGGGTTCTTGAACTAGCCTTCCCCTGTACTCAGATTGGTGTCTACTCTGTCATCATAGAACCTTCATCCAGTGACTGATGGAAGCAGATGCAGAGACCCACAGCCAAGCACTTGGCCAAGATCCTGGAGTTCAGTGGAAGAGAGAGAGGAAGGATTATAAGAGCAAGGGGGGGGGGTCAGAATTATGATGGGAAAAAACACAGAAATAACTGACCCAAGCTAATGGGAGCTCATGGATCTCGACTGACAGCTGGGGAGCCTGCATGGGACCAAACTAGGCCCTCTGAATGTGGGTGAAAGTTGCGTGGCTTGATGTGTTTGTGGGTCCCCTGGCAATGGGACCAGGACTTACCCAAGGTACCCAAACTGGTTTTCTAGACCCATTCCCTGTGATGCAATGCCTTACTCAGCCTGGATGCAGGAGGGAGGGGCTAGGTGTAGCCCCAACATGGTATAATAGCTATGGATATTGCTCTGTATAAATAAAATGCTGATTGGCCAGTAGCCAGGCAAGAAGTATAGGCGGGACAAGGAGAGAAGAGAATTCTAGGAATAAGAAGGCTGAGTCAGAGAGACACTGCCAGCCGCCCACCATGAAAAGTGAGATGTAAGGTACCGGTAAGCCACGAGCCACGTGGCAACTTATAGATTAATAAAAATGGGTTGATTTAAGATATAAAAACAGTTAGCAAGACGCCTGCCATGGCCATACAGTTTGTAAGTAATATGATTCTCTGTGTGTTTACTTGGTTGGGTTTGAGCAGCTGCGGGACTGGCAGGTGAGAGAGATTTGTCCTGACCGTGGGCCAGGCAGGACCAAGAAAATGCTAGCTACAAGGGAGGGACTAGGTGTAGCCCCAACATGGTATAACAGCCTGTGTTGACTACCCAAGGGAGGCCTTACTCTCTATGAGGAGGGGATGGGAGTGGGATGGGGGGAGGTGGGGGGAGCGGGAGAAGAGGAGGGAGGAGGAATGGGTTGGTATGTAAAAGGAAAGAAAATCTTGAAAAACACTCCCACATAACTTGCCCTTGCTTGAGTGTAGCTGTCTAGTAGATACCCCACTGCAGAATGAACAGCACAGAAACTCCTTACCGCTGCCTTGAGAACCAGCCTCCAGCAGTGCAGGGCTCAAAAGGAATCCACAGAATCAGCATACTAGACTTTTTTTTAATCTGAGGGGATTAGGGGAAAAGACACTCACACTCTTCTCTTGATGCTTTTTTCTGTATTCTCTATTCTTTATTCTGTGTTTTATATTCTCTTTTCTTATCTCTATCCAGAAATGTCCCTTCTGCCTCTCTTGATGTTTTTCTTCTCCTTCTAACTCTCTTGATGTTCTCCTCCTAATTATCTCATTCTTGATGTTTTCCTTCTAACTCATTTTAACTCCATCTTTATTCTTTCCCTTACAGCTTACATACCACAGCAAAATCTTTCAGGCAGTATAAAAATTACAATGTGGTTACATTCTGTTTTTCAAGTGAATGATTATAATGAATACAAACAGTAGAAAAAGCATGTTTTCCATATCCCTTACATGATTAAACATTTTATGTATTACAGGTGAAAAACAAATTATCCCAAGAACCCACATACATTCATACCCAAACAACTTGTTATTGACTAACTGCATAAACAAACAAGAGGATATGCAGATTATAAATGGGAATGTATACATATGAGAAATTTAAAAGACATTAAGGAAGCAATAGCTTTAAGAAAGCATGCATTCACCATATGTGAGACAGATGTTAAATACATGGTCCTCAAGAAATAGAATAATTCCAAATGACTGGAATCAATTAATCTCAGCAGTATTAGGATATAGTTATTGGTTACAATGGAAAAGCTGGTGGGGAAAAGAAGCTAAGGCCCTTGAACAGCAAGGTAAGATTAGAGGTTTTGAGATTTTTCAAGATCAGAATCTTGGTGAGGGCTGTTTTTCTGATGTAAATCAACAAGCTACCTTTGATGAGCATACCTTGTCCATATGCAGTATGACAGCCTTAAAAGCTTGGGATAAGATTCCAGAACCAGGAAAAACAACTGAGCCATATACTAAGGTCATACAAGGCTCAAAAGAACCCTTTACTGACTTTTTGTGAAGATTGACTAGAACTGTAAACAGAGCAATATCAGATCAAGAAGTTAGACAAGTACTAATTAAATCTTTGGCTTTTGAAAATGCTAATTTAGAATACAAAAAGATAATTGCATCTTTAAAAGTCAGATCAGCTCCCATAGAAGAATGGATCCAACACATAATCAATATTGAGTCCCTTAACTATAGTGATGATGATTGGATAGGAGAGGTGATTTCCAAAGGCATAAAGAGACATCAAAGTGTCAAATGTTTTAATTGTGGTAAACCAGGCCATATAAGAAGAAATTGTGGGGCTGGAGAGATGGCTCAGAGGTTAAGAGCACTGACTACTCTTCCAGAGGTCCTGAGTTCAATTCCCAGCAACCACATGGTGGCTCACAACCATCTGTAATGAGATCTGGTGCCCTCTGCTGACCTGCAGTCACATATGCTGCATATATAATTATATATATATATATATATATATATATATATATATATATATATATATATATATATTTTAAAAAAGAAGAAATTGTACACAGGGTTCTCCTAGAAGCAATGTTTCTTCTAGGAATGACCCAAGAAGAAGGCCCCAACCTTCTGGATTATGCAGAAGATGCAGTAAAAGCCAACATTAGACCAACAAATACAGATCAATGAGAGACAAATAAAATAATCCTTTACCACCAGGAAACACCTTGAGGGGCCTTTCAAAGGCCCCCAGTTTGAATGTGGTCCAGTCATTCCCAGTCACTGTGGAGGAAACTCCTCCCCAGAACAATTAGATGATCCAGTGCTCAATGTAAAAAACAATACTGCTCTAGATCATAAAACAACTTTGAAAGATGAATCAAAAATTCCAAGAAAAATCATAAAATGGATATTTTGGCAAACTTCTATAAATGAACAAAGACCAAAACTAAGAGTACAAATAAATAACATTATAATTGAAGGCTTACACAAGAGTGGATGTAACTATAATTACACTAGAATCATTCAGGAGGTAGATGTACAGTTCCTAGGGATTGGAACCCTATCTCAGGTAAAACAAAGCATGAAATGGGTTGAATGCATAGGGCCAGAAAGACAGAGAGGACATTTGAGGCCATATGTGGCTAATGTAGCAGCAAATCTATGGGGTTGTGATCTATTACAGCAATGGAATACCTAGATTAATATTCTTCCAATCTCAGAAATGGATCATAAACCAATTCATGTTTCTGGGAAGAATATCATATGACACTATAAAAAAGAGTCACCAACCATTCAGGCTGTACAAAAACAGGGCACAACAGCTGTTGAACTCTCAGAGGTACCAAAGAACTACCCCAATGGCTAACTGACAAATCTGTCTAGGAAACTATAGGCCTTAGAACAGCTGGTTCAGGAGCAGCTAATGATTAACATATTGAAGAAAAGGAATTTTCCTGTATTTGTTATTTAAAAAAAGTCTGGGAAATGCAGAATGCTGACAGATCTGAGAGCCATAAATACAGTAATTCAGTCAATGGGCTCTCTACAGTCTAGGATGCTTTGCCTTCTCTTTTACCTAAAGAATGGCCTATTGTAGTTATTGACTTAAAAGATTGTTTCTTCATTATACCTCTACAAAAAAAGGACAGGGAAAATTTTGCTTCACGTTACCTACTTATATTAACTCTCAGCCAGTTAAGAGATATCAATGGAAGGTTCTCCCAAAGGGAATGTTAAATAGCCCTCACCCTGTGCCAATATTTTGTGCAAAAACCATTGGAAATAATTTGTGTGCAGTTTCCACAATCTATAATTTACCATTATATTATAGACAAAATTCTAGACAGTCTTAGTAAATAAAAAACACAGAGCCAAATACAGAGGTAAATAGCCAAAGAGATCAGGGAGTCAAAACTACCTTATCTTACCACATCGCCGCCATCACTTCCCCAGAAAGAAAGTTTCTTCCTGCCTGACTTGTGTTTTTATTGCCTTTCTGTTCTGCCTTCTCATTGGCTCTAAACCCAACCACATGACTTGCTTGTCGCTGCCTGTCTTCTATACAGACCTCCAGGTCTCTATAGTTGGTACTGGGATTAAAGGCTCATCTCACCACGCTTGGCTGTGTCCTTGACCACACAGAGACTCTGCCTGCCATGTGATTGGATTAAGGGTGTGGGCTACCACCACAAGACTGCTGTTCCTGGTTCTCTATGACTTCTGATCTCCAGGCAAACTTTATTTATTAACATACAAATAAAATCACATTTCAGGACAAATAAAATATCACCATAATTATATGGATGATATCTTGGTTACAAGCCTGAGCAATAGGTCAAATGGTTTATAATTAATATAAGCCTCTGTGTGTTTATTTGGGACTGAATGGCTGTGGGACTGGGTGGGACAGAAACTTCTGGCTACAATTGGTGCCCAAAGTAAGGCTTGAGGCTCTCATTACATACATAAATCATAAAGAAGGGAGAAATGACTTAGAATGACTTATTCATATTCTGGAGTCCTGACTTTATTCTCAGGTCATTAAAGATTCCAACACAACTTTTTGGTTTTTACCTATTCACAAGTTCCATCCCACATAGGGATGTATATGAAACCATTGCTTTTTGGCCATTTCAGTCCATCAGTGGCCAAGTGATATTGGACTGGAGCAATGAGCTATTTTTGACCCTCTGCCCAGAATAGCATCACCTGGTCTATGGCTAAAGTACAAGCCAGGTCCTTGGACTTGGATACTAATGACTAGACAGCCTGAATCAGGCCAGACCTCACAGTAATAGAAGTTCATTTATTAATGCAAAAAAGGGGAGATAGGAATATGTATGTCATCTGATATGGGAGAGAGGAATGAAACCAAGCTTGGGTTGGAGGAGCCACAGTACAACTGAGGCTGTGATAATTTTTTTTGAGACAGGGTTTCTCTGTGTAACCACTATGGCTGTCCTGGAACTCATTTTGTAGACCAGGCTGGCCTCGAACTCACAGAGGTCTGCATGCTTCTGCTTCCTGAGTGCTGGGATCAAAGGAGTGTGCCACTGCCACCTGATGAGGCTGTCACAATTTTATTGAGAGCAATTAGACTTTTTATACCTTTATTAGAAACAGAATATAATGGCAATTGCCAGGATAAATATAGTTGTAGTTGCCAGAATACGGTGAAGTTTGTAAGCCACACAGGGTACACAAGATTAATATCTAAGACCAATTGTCCTGTCAAGCCTTCATGCTTCCTTGACTACTAAGGGAACATACAGAGAAACACAAAGCAGCCTGAATGCTTCACTGTCTGAGGGAGTGAATCAGTCTCTTGGGAACCAGAAGGCACATTGTGTCCCAGGAGTCATGGACTCTAACCTGAAAATCCTATGACACTTGCCTCTCAAGGCAGCTAGGCCAGGCCAACTCCATGGTTCTCTGCAGCACCTAGTTTCATACAAAGTATACTACTGGACCTTAGACACAAATTATCCCCAGATCAACAGTAGATTATTTCAATATCTCCAATAGACAGGTCATCTGGACAAAAAATAACCAAAGAAACATCAGAATTGAATGACATCATACATCAAATAGACTTAATAAGTTTCTACAGAATATTCCACCTGAACACCAAAGAATATATATTCTACTCAGCAGCCTATAGAAGTGTCTATAAAATAAACTACATACTAGGACACAAAACAACAAATACAGCAAAATTGAAACGACTCTGTGTATTCTATATGACTGCAATGGAATAAAGCTTAAGCTAAGGAATGTCTAGTAATTAAATGTACTCACACAAATTAAATGACAGTTTATTAAATGATGAGTGGTTCAAATAAGAAATCAAGAAAAACACTTGAAATTCCTGAAATTAAATAAAAATGGAAACATAACACAGCAAAATCTCTAGGGCACACTGAAGGCAGTCCTTAGAGGGAAATGTATAGCTCTAATTGCCTATTAAAAATTCAGAAAGATCCCCCAAAATAAGTGACTTAATATTGCAGTTCAGGAACTTGGAAAACCAAGAATAAACCAAACCCAAATTCAGTAGATAAGAAGAAATAATAAACAGCAAAATAGAAATTAATGGAATAGAAACAAAACGAACAAATCTAAGGGGTGGTTCTTTGAAAAGACAAACAATATTGACAGACTCTCAGCCCAATTCCCCAAAAGAAAAGAAAGAATCCAAGACACAGAGACAACAGGAGAAGATTACAGCAGACACCAAAGGAATTCAGAACACTATGAGGGTTCACTTTAGAGACTTAAACTCCACTAAATTATAAAATCTAAGAGATGAATGCATTTGTATATTCATCTATACCACCAAAGTTAAATCAAGGGGATTTAACTTGCAAGGGTATCAATCTAACTAGGAGGTTTCATGCTCACAACCTGATTATGTCCCAAAGGCCATATCACACTAGGGACTCAAGTTCCAGTGTGAAAGGGGAGGGGCAATGACAAACAATTCCTAGAGCAGACTTCATAAGGAAATAGAGGGAAGTGAGCAAAGTAGTCGGTTATCAGTTCAATATACAGCAATAAATTGTGTTTCCATATATCAAAATGAAATGTTAGTTACCTTTATTTGACTGGGATGTGCTACCACATCTGTTTATATTTTCCTTAGTATTCTTTTTTGTTGTTGTTGTTTTTAGGTTTTTCATACAATATATTTTGGTCATAATTCTTTCCCTGCCTCCAACTCTTTTCAAAATTCTTCCTGACTATCCATCCAACTTCTTATTTTTTATCTTAAGAAAAACAAAACAAAATTAAAACAAATTAAAAGCACAATTTTAAAACATGACTAGTATTTAGAAAAATATCTAATGAGAGATGGAAAGCCTTCAAGGTAAAATTTTACAAAATTATTAAAAGATATATTAAATCATCCCAAACTTAAAATGATACCATTATCTTCATAGTTTAAAAAAAACAATTTTATAATGGTATTAATTATTATAATTGATACATATTCTAATTTAATGAAAATGAGAATTCCATATAATGTTTTAAGATTCAGTATAATCATAAAATTAAAGTGTTTTTCTCCTTGGAATTTGACAGTTATAAAGAAATAAAGGGGAAGAAAATAAAATTATTTTGAAGGATGAACTGGTTAAAGTTCCTCTATATACTATTAGGACTTATGGGATTGGAGAGATGGCTCAATTGTTAAGAGCACTGGTTGCCTTGCAGAGCATGGGGGTTCAATTCCCAGCACCCACATGGTATGTTACAGCCATCTATAACTCAACTTCCTGGGGATCTGATGCCCTCTTCTGGCCTCTGAGGGCACTGCATGCGCATGGTATACAGACATACAGGCAGGCAAACACCCATATACATATTTTTAAAATATATTAGGACCTATAATAAAATCATAATAATTAGTTTTCTGTGGGCAACTGCTGAGAACAGAGACCAGTGGTGGGAAACAGACAATGCAGAAAAAGCTCATTTACACTAACGTCTTCCTCACCAAATTAGTTCAACAGAACTGTAGGGGGAAATTACTAGAGGAACAGTGTGTGTGTGTGTGTGTGTGTGTGTGTGTGTGTGTGTGTGTGTGTGTGTGTGTGTGTGCTTTTCATAGAATAATATCCTGCCAAGATATACAACCGATACTTACATCCAAACTATAGGTTCCTATAAATCAATTAAGAGAAAGTAGGAGAGTGGCCCAAAGCTCAGCTGCACGTAATGAAACAGAAATAAGCAGGCATCAAACATACTAAAAGTTCTTAACTCCATCAGCTAATCCTGCAGTTATGTGAGTGAAATGGAAAAGCCTGGGAAGAGAGGCTGCAAAGCAAAGGACCACAAAATAAGCCCACATGCCAGTGGGAGCCTCTGAATACCTGAACTGGAGCCCTAGACGCACACAAGCGATTAATGGCAACATCCAAGGAGGAAGCGGGTTCGAGGGCATTCACAAAATTAAACAGGGAGGAAGCAAATGACCACCAGCTGTGGAATGAATAGAGAACTTGGGGTGCATTAAAATAATGTAAAACTGCTTAGTACAAATGAAGACGATGTGGCTATCTATAACTAAAGTGCATTATCCTACCATCCCCTGTTGAGTGGAAGATGCCAGGCAGAAAGGAGACACACTATGAGCAAACAAGGCTTCCGAGTTGAGGGATCTAAGCTTAGTGTATCAAGATTCTACTTAAATATGAGGAAGAGACTCCTAAGCCAAGGTGGCTTCCCTGGTGCAGTGGGTAGGTGTGACGATAAAGGGGCACATGGGGCTTCCAGGTGTTGACAGCATTGTGTACTTTTACCCTGGCAGTGTTTGTGCAGTTGTTTGTGTTATATAATGAACTGACATCGCATATATATTTTCCTTATTTTACACTAAAAACAAATATATGAAGAAATAGTAGAGATGAGATCTGGTGAAACAGGTGTGTGTCTGTGTCTGATAGACCTGGCTTGATGGGACAGCGTCAAAATAAGAGAGAAACAAATGGAGAGGTGCAGTCTCTCCTCGGGAGTTCTTGTGCTCTGGAGTCCAGGGGACTTGGAGTTGTTCTGGGTAGCAAAGGGACCTTTTGGTAGGAAGCTTTTTGCCTGCAGCTCTGTTTTCTTCCTTCCCAAGCTCATAATTTTGGCGGAAGCTCTTACCATTTTCACGGCCTCATCAGGAGTTTTGCGGCCTTGCGGACCCCTTGTCCCGAGGCCTCCTGCCCTCAGCTGCAATTATCATTGTGTCAAGTATTCCTTCAGGGAGTCTCAGCTGCCTGAGGCTCTTAGGTCATTAATCCTTCAGTCTATGTCACACTTTCATGGATGTCCTCAGTCAGTGTTCCTCAGACAGGATCCCACCCAAGGCTGAGCTCTGCTGCTGCCTCTGGGCTGTCATGTAAGATCTGCTTCCTCAGATCAGAGTGTGGTGGTATTGTGTTCCCCAAAATATTGTGTACCCTAATAAACTTATCTGGGGTCAGAGAACAGAAAAGCCATTAGGTACTTAGGATAGGCAGTGGCAGCACACGCCTTTAATCCTAGCATTCCAGAGGCAGAAATCCATCAGTTCAAGGATACAGCCAAGCATGGTGACTCACGCCTTTAATCTCAGAAAGCCAGCCTTTAATCCCAGGAAGTGATGGTAGAAAGCAGAAAGGTACATAAGGCGTGAGGACCAGAAACTAGAAGCATTTGGCTGGTTAAGCTTTCAGGCTTTCAAGAAACACAGTTCAACTGAGAGCCATTTGGATATGAGGACACAGAGGCTTCCAGTCTGAGGAAACAAGATCAGCTGAGAAGTTGGCCAGGTGAGGTTAGCTGTGGCTTGTTGTGTCTCTCTGATCTTCCAGTGTTCACCCCAATACTTGGCTCCGGATTAGATTTTATTAATAAGAACTTTTAAGATTCATGCTACACCAGAGGTGACTCGAACCCTGATCTGAGGCCCTTGGTCTCATCACACACACACACACACACACACATACACAGACACACACCATATCACCTCAACACACACCTTGCACTTTCTTGCCTCTGAAGACACCGTGAACCATAAACACAGTCCCCAAAGCCCAATCTTTGTTTTCTATGCTGAGTCCAAATTCAGGTGACATGTCAGGTCATCCAAGAACTCCTCCAGAAACACAGCAGCTCCCTTCTCCGAATGAGCTCCCTTGCTCTCACCTTCAAAGTCACAGACTTTACCCACACATGCTTTCTTGTCTCTCCCCATGTGTGCATGTACGTGCAAGAATGTGTGTACATATGTGTTCATTGGCACTGGGACTGACCAGGGCCTCGTGCATGCTCAGCATGTGTGAGCTCTGTCACCGAGTAGTAGCCTCGCCCTTTTCTGTACCCTCATCCACTAGATGTCAGCCTGTGGACAAGACAGGGCCCTTGTTACTGCAGTGTGTCTAGGATCCCACTGTGCCTGACACATACCTACCCACATAGGTCCGTTGAACAAACTGGCCCCTCTTGTCTGCATCGTGGAAAGTCTCTAGAAAGATTAATATGCTCTATGGCCCAACCTGTCACATTCCTCCTGAGGATGTTGGAAGCAGAGAAGGACACTGTAGGATGGGTTAACTGTGACAACAAGTGTCACCTACTGTGAGTAGAGGGGACACCATGTCTCACAGAATGACTGGAAAAGACCCAAAGAAGACCTGAACACTCTACATTTGCACTTTAATGTCTTTATTCTAAGGTAAATGGCATTTTCACCCTGGGCTAATACGTGAAAGGTTTATTTATATAGGCAGATGCACTGTGAGCTTCATGTGCAAGGAGCCCAGTGCACAGTGTTTCCATTGACGTGATTTTTTTTTCCCTTTAGTTCACAAACACCCAGGGGCCAGACAGAAGCTTAAGCCTGCCAGACAGAGTGAACAAAAACAGTCCTGCAACAGTAGGACACTGGAGAAAAAGAGGACAATTTGTGCCACCTGGTCACCTCTGCCCTCTGCAGGCATGGAAACCAACAGGAATAAGCATGCACCACCACTCTTCAGAAGTGCAGGTGGCCCATCGCTGAAGATGAGGGCTCCCCCAGGAGCCTATGGCCTTGGGTATCACTCCTTGGCATTAGCCAGTGCTGCTTCTTACTCGGTGAGAACAAAGGCTTAAGAGGTTTCTGGGGCCATGTCCATATCCCTGCAACACCTGCTCAGAGACAAAAGGAGACCAGGTATGAAGGCTAGCAGGGGGGAAATGAGATGCTTTATATTCTTTTTCATTAAGTGCTTGTTGCCATGTCTTAGCTACATTTCGCATCTAGTTTCAGTGGATAATGAAGGCACAGATCACCAGGAGTTTGGGATGTGATGTCTAACAGAAGTGGCTGCCTGTGCCTCAAACAGCTGTGAGCCTTGTGCTCCGGAGGTGGCAGCACCAGCCTTGGTGCTGCAACATTTGGTCCAACTCAGCCAACAGAACTCATGACAGAAAGGCTGGCCATGGGATGCTCTGGAGTTGACATCTCAACTCCAGTCTGGCAGCCACAAAGTGAGGCGTGCACCTTCTGGGGCAGGTTCCTGTATCAATGAACCTTTAAGGAGTCCCTTCCACTATTTTCAGTTTCAGTATTCCAGTGCAAGCCGACATGCCCACAGGCATTTCTGTCCATCATTTAAATATTTCAAGCATGAGCTCCACTGCCTTAAATGGACTATGCTCAGGAATGCCATGTTCTCCTTCACTGAGCATCCTCAGAATGTAAAGTGCACACACCTTCACTGAACATGCTCAGAAACGGTTCACCCACTATGAAGCTGTCTGAGTAAAATCCCCATGCTTTCTCTGGAGGAAGCCACTGCCTTCCAAATGATGCCCATGTTCTCCTCTCCTCAGACAGATCATGCATCTCTTTTTATGCCTTGTCTGTTTATTTTGGCTTTGCACTCATCGACATGAGAGCTCTTGGTGTTCAACTACAGTGTCTTCTAAACTATCAAAGTAGCCAGACACAGCAGGTATCAGCAATTCTGTTCTGCGCATTTGATGTGGGGGCTAACCTGGCTGTGGATCCTTCAGGACATAGAAAACCCTTCAGGTTGAATAATAAAGAGGATCCACATGGACAAGGAAAGAAAAACACTCTAGCAAATGGATAAATGAACACAGTGCTTAGTATACTTGGTCTTAGTATCCAAGACCAAGGTCTGTTTCCTCTGCAGAGAACAGCAAGTTCATTTCAGCTTGTTTCCAGGGACTGAAAAGAGGCAGGTATAAAACCTGTCTCCTTCCATTCTGATGCCCTAGGCAATATTAGCAAGGGCTTCTCAGGGGCCACTATGTGCAGTGATGAATTTTGCCTGGGTAGCTCTGCTGCTGTCCCCGGCATCAGGCTCTGGGAGCAGATGGTCAGAATTATGGCGAGGGCCAAAAGGCCTCCCTAGAAAGCCTCTGCTTTCCCCAGGAGCAAACTGCTCACTGCTCCTTAGTTGGTCCAGAGTGTGTCCCTGTGAGAGACAGACATTTGTGGGCTACATGAGGAGGATATATGTCAGAGCTCTAGTGATGGTCTGCACTCCCACTCTCAGGGCAAGGATGTGCAGGTGGCCATGGGAGAGTGTGCTGGGTTTGTGGGCCTGCTGCTTTCCTCTCTTTTCTTAGGTAGGAGTTCAAAGTCACCAACCCAGTGTCCCAGGCAGTGCAGACATCACTGTGGTACAACAAAAGTTCTCAAGCCTAATGGGAAGTATCTCTGTGCATACCAGAGACTAGCCCTCTCTCAGAGACCACCATCCATGCTGAAGCTCTAGGCCATCTGGCCTGTTCCTTGTAGGGCAATAGCACCCAACTTTCTCTTTTCTCAGGCTCTGGTTTCATTGAAGGGAACAGGGCCAAAGACCTGACTCAAGCCCACTCTGACTCCCTGAGCAAGCTGCTCAGCGTCTCTGCCTCTGTTTCCCTTGTGCAACTTACCTGGCAGTTATAATTTTAGAGAGTGATGTATATGTCCCAAGAGAGCATGGCTTCCATTTCATACTGATGGAAGAGCATATGGCCACTCATTGTAATATTGTCTGGTCCTCCACAAAGGTCTGGGGACTGAGGGTCAGAGCGTGGACCTGCTGCCCGGCTCAATAGGTCCACTTTTAGTCCGCAGCAAGGCTGGCCATTATACCTTCCCCTGGGGGTTGTGAGAGGCTGGCCTCAACTACCTCCTGCTTCCCTTCTTTACACTTGGGCCAGTATTAAGTCAAGACCAGACTTCAAAAACTCACCTTCTACCACAGGCCGGCACTTAGTGGACTCAATGTCATCTTCAGCAGTGAGAGTCCCATAGAGTAGACCCCTGCATTTAGCATGGGTGGCCTGCTAACTCAAGGAGCCACTCTCTACCTGAGGGTGCCCAGTCCACACTGCAGACACCTCATTCCTCAGGGCTCCACACAGCACCACTGGCCACAGTCCCAGTCCCATGGCCATCAGTTTCCCTGTAGGCCTGATCCCAAAGATGGCATTGGACACAAAGTAGACTAGTGACAGCTGGCCTCGTGAGGGCTGTTGTGTCCAAGGCCTGGCAGGGCTTTCTTATCTTTCCAAAGCATCGTCTCAGTGATCCAGTCAAAGTGAAAGTCCAGGAACCCCTTGGGTTGGTAGGAAAAATCAGAAGAGCTTGTGGAAGCATGGGGCAGGAGGAGACTACCACAGGGGCCTGGACAAAGGAAGTCGAGAAGACAAAGACACAGATGGTAGCAGCTGTCCGAGGCTGGCCCAGACAAAGAGGCATGGTCTCCACCTGATCACAGGGCTTCTCTTCTCCTTTCCATCCACATCCTGCCTCTCCCTCTCCTGCCCATGACAGGAGCAGATTTCCAAGGCTGCCTCCTCTGAGTGCACCCTGACGCCAGGCACTGCTCTCCTCATGGCGGCCTATGCCCCGCCCCTTCCAACTCTCCTCTTTGGGGGCTTTTGCCCTGCTCTTGCTTGTCCATGGCCTCTGCACCACCCAACACACTCATCCCTTTCCCTCTCCTCAGAAACTAGAATTTCCTCAGGACAGACTGTCCAAACTCCCCAACTAATTCATTCTGTCTCTTTCCTCTCCCCCTCCCCCACTACTTCCCTTTCCCTCTCCTCTCCCCATCCCTTCCTCTACCCCTCCTCCTCTTATGCCCTCCCTGTTTGGACTTACATGATGTTTGTATTTCTGTCAGATGCTGGTCAGTGAGAAGGCTGTTGAGCCTGAAGGGATCAAGCTGGTGAAAACCTGAGCCTTGTAGTGTCTCAGTTCTGTTTCCAGAGGTGACTGTTGGGCTCTGTGGGTTCCCAGTCCCAGAGGCACTTCAGGACCCAGGGGTGGGTGATGCTTCATCGGGTGGACACCATGTGAACCATCTCTCAATGGCTCCAGCACATAGTACTGGGGCCACTGTGAGCCGAAACAGCCAGAACTGTCCGTTCAGGCCCAGCAACTGGAGGAGTGACACAGGGGATTGTCCATAATTCCTGTTGGTATCTAATGGGCATGTAGGCAGACAGCTTCCTGGAGTTCTGTCCTGGATCCTTCCTGTGCTCTCAATCCACACCAGGTCGATCATAGACCCACAGTTCAAGAACCATAGGACTGGACATGTTCCCTTGGAAGAAAATACAAGGAAAGGACTCTGTTGGTGACTTTGACACAGACAGGACTTACAGGGCTGCTCTGCTGTGCCACAGTGCTCCACCTGACTCCTCCCTTTGCTAAACCCTCCTCCCTCCCTCCCTTCCACTCCTAGTCACAACCTCTGCTGTCCACCTCTGGCTCAACTTTCCCAGATTCTACATCAGAAACAACAGGGGGAGGGCACCTTCTAAGGTGAAAGACATCATCATTCATATCCTATGATGGGTACAATCTGCAAAGAGCACATAAAAAGCAAATATAAAATAACATGAAGAGGTATCATGGTGGCCCCGCCTACTTGGCTTCCTGTGGACCCCACTGTCCTCGCCTTTCATTGTAGCCTCTTATCTTGCGGATGTAGTTCTCTTTGGGTCTGGGAGGCAATCGTATGATGTTCTAAGCACATGAACCTGTCTCCTCAAACCCTCCCCACCTGTGGCAGCTGAACTCAGAGTCTGTGGCACAACCTGGGGCTGGTCCCTGGTGAGACTTGGTCCAGGATGCTTCTTGGAAAGACAAATCAATGTCACTTTCATCAGCCCCTGTGGTTCTTCATATCCTAGGGTGATGCCAGGGGAGGATGGATCATCCAGTAGGTTGTCCTGCCAGTATTAATTTCCCCCTGACTGTTGTTTGTGATGTTGGTACCATGGTATTATCCTGCAGGCCTGGATCACAAAGTTCTCTTCTCCAGGCAGCTTCTGCAGCGTTACCCCCTTCCTTTCTCATCCTCCTCCTACAATGAGCTCTTTCCAGATGAGAGGAAAGTCAGAAAAGCAGGTTCGTGTCCCCTTTTCCCCAGGGAAAGAGGTGGAGAGGGCCTGCAGGGGTCACTTCCAAACAGGGCTGCACTGACTTCAATGCTGGTGACAAGTGTCTCAATAGCTTAGACAATGTTGCAATATACTGTATGTTGCTTCACCTCACTAAACTTGCTGTTCCTTGCCAATGTCACAGTTTCCTGGAAGTTGTATCCCATGGTACACAAGGCTTCCACAATGCTAGTGATTAGGATTCTGGGGGCTGTTTCTATGGAGGCTAGTGGTAAACCTTCTTCACAATAATATAGCCACAGATGCCCCTTGAGCTGGCCTATAGTCATCCTGTACTTGAGCAAGTATGCAAGGAGATGTTGCACACTTTTAGACAGGTTTGGTGGAATCTGGGAGTGTATGGCTGCAATCAGCCCATGCAGATCTGAAGGGGTTGATGCTTTATGTGGTATGCAACCAATGACCATATTATAAATCACTATGCCAAGGCACCACATGTAGCTTAAGTTTTCCTGCCTGGCCCACAGTCAGGACAAATCTCTTTCACCTGCCAGTCCCACAGCCTCTCAGACCCGACCAAGTAAACACAGAGACTTATATTGGTTACAAACTGTATGGCCGTGGCAGGCTTCTTGCTAACTGTTCTTACAGCTTAAATTAATCCATTTCCATTAATCTATACCTTGCCACATGGCTCGTGGCTTACCGGTATCTGCCCATGCTGTTTGTCATCGTGGCAGCTGGCAGTGTCTCTCTGACTCAGCCTTCCACTTCCCAGCTTTATTCTCCTCCTTGCCCCGCCTATACTTCCTGCCTAGCCAACGGCCAATCAGTGTTTT
Organism: Peromyscus eremicus; assembly: GCF_949786415.1. Taxonomy (NCBI): domain Eukaryota; kingdom Metazoa; phylum Chordata; class Mammalia; order Rodentia; family Cricetidae; genus Peromyscus; species Peromyscus eremicus. The sequence continues at coordinate 13,751,935 of NC_081420.1, forward strand.
ATTGATTAATCAGCAACACATTTGCCATACATCCCACAGCACTTCCCCCCCCCCTTTTTTTTTTTTTCAAAAAGGAAGGTTTTAACCTTAACAAAGTAAAATTACATATAATTTGGGAATTTGGGCGTAGCTTCTCTTACTACTTCCTGCTGGAAGGGGGCGCTGTATCTTATGGGGAAACAAAGAAAATTTTAGAATTATGGAATAGTCCATGAGGCTGTATCGTCTGAGCCAGATGCCTTCAAACCATTCTGGATGTTGGATCATCTGGGCCATGGTGTCATTGGAGACCTTCAGGGGGTCTTGGCTGGTCAAACCTGATGTATCTTAATCTGGAACAAATCCATAGCCTTTGGCTTTCTGTGGGAACAAAAGCAGAGTCTCCTTTCCAAAGTAACATATCCTTATATCCAAATTTTGAAGTCAAGGTATCTCTAAAATATACATTTTGCCATAACTCAACAGCTTTTACAATCAAATGTTTTTCTGCAGTTAAAAATCCCAAAGACAACACAATCCAGATTCTCTGTGTAATATCCATTTTTACATGGCTTATTTTTTATACTACCTTAACTGTCTCTTTAATGACTTTATTTTTTAAAACTATGTATTTGTTTCTATAACTGTATATATCACCTTTTTTGTCTCTTTTAAGCCTACGTATATTTTACACACATTGTAAACTATTACATCTGAATCTGTCTTATTGTGAATCTATCACTTTAAACTGCAGCAGCTGTGGCTGCTGGCTCCGCCCACCTCAGCTTCCCAACATGGCTACATTTACCGCCAGCTCTGGGAGCTATCGTGGGTCTATGCTTTTATCCAAGCAGCATGTAGCCCAAAAACCTCTTTTTTTGTTTTGTACCTGCAAAGGCTAAATCCACCATGCAGCTTAATGTGCCACTTGCAGAGGCCTGATTCCCGCCATATTGCAGGTTGAGCACGCACGCCAGGAACCCACCAGTAGCTGAAACCAGCGGCTGCCGCTCATTTGAGAGAGACAATTAGGAACTGTTTTTAGCTCCGTTTTAGAATCTTTTTTCTCAGTTTTTAGGTGGAAACTCTTGCCACCACGTTGGACGCCATTTGTAGCTTAAGTTTTCCTGCCTGGCCCACAGTCAGGACAAATCTCTCTCACCTGCCAGTCCCACAGCCTCTCAGACCCGACCAAGTAAACACAGAGACTTATATTGCTTTCAAACTGTATGGCCATGGCAGGCTTCTTGCTAACTGTTCTTACAGCTTAAATTAATCCATTTCCATTAATCTATACCTTGCCACATGGCTCGTGGCTTACCGGTATCTTCCCATGCTGTTTGTCATCGTGGCAGCTGGCAGTGTCTCTCTGACTCAGCCTTCCACTTCCCAGCTTTATTCTCCTCCTTGCCCCGCCTATACTTCCTGCCTAGCCAACGGCCAATCAGTGTTTTATTGATTAATCAGCAACACATTTGCCATACATCCCACAGCAACCACATGTCAATGGGAAGTCCCTGGTAGCCTCTACCCTCCAGTCAGTGTCTTATGGGCTAAAAAGGAAAGGTGGTCATGTGTCGCGTCCGCCTTGACCAGCAAGGAAGAAGCAACACCAGGCTCTTCTCCAAGCAGTTTATTCAGGAGCCTTGAACAATCTTCTGACCCTGGGGAAAGCCATCTTCTGACTCCGGGGAAAGCCAGCCCATGCCCTTTATAGCCACTGGGCAACCAACCCCATAGTGCCACGTGGACAATGCCAATAGGGTCAGACATACGCAAGCAAGCCAGATTTCACGCCCAAGCCAAATAAGGAGTTGTTTATCCCAGAGAACACCTGCCATCGGAAAGGCGGAAGCCAGACGCTGGCGTGATCTTTGAGGCACGGCCGTGCACGGCTCTCTACAGTCATGGGCCTCCTTTAGCTTTTACTAAAGTCAGTGGCAACTTCTGTAGCCAACCCAAAATCACTGTTTGGCATTTCCTGTCCCACCCACTAGGATATTCTCCAGTTTTATTTCTGGGCGGGCAGTGTATCTTTCATGAACATAATTAATACTGGCACCATCTGGTGGAAAATGAAGCATGCCTCCTCCTACGTATAGCCAATGCCTCTGTGACACTCTCAGGATCCTCCCTGATGCAAATTCCATGATCAAATAAGGCTTTGCTGGTGTGTCAATTAAGAAGAGTTTGATGATAGTTGGATGTTATGGAGAGTCCATGAGGTCCACCTCAGTGGTGATGCTAGAAGCCTTGTTGATGCCCCTGTGCAAGATCTTCACAGCTACCTGCATGTCTGTGTGGATGCAGCAGACATGCTTTCTGCAAACGTGCCATAGGCAAAGATCGTTGAGATCTTGTCATTATCTGGGAGGGTTTCCTTATCAGAGGGGCTGGCCTTGAGCTCCTCCTCCATTGCCAACATGCTAACTTGTGGAGAATGACATCACTGTCCAATGCTAGATCAAACAAACAAATAAAGCAGATCCAGGAGAGGAGTTCATGGCTATAAATTTCTATATCATAAAAACCAAAGTTATCTTGAACAACCAAATGATGCATTTCAAGGTTATGGAAAAGTAAGAACAAACCAAACCCCAGAGCATAGTCAACAAAAAAGAATAGAGGTCAGAGCTAGAATTAATAAAGATGATCAAAATTCATTACATGCATGTATGGAAATGTCACAATAAAATTCCTTTTCTTGTACAGTTAATGTATACTTACGCAAGTTTTAGGATAAAAAAGAAAGCAAAGTAAAAAGATGACAAGCCTAAATAGTTTAGTGGTGGTTCGAATGAGTGTGATGCCCATAGGCTCATACTTCAGCATTTAATCTCTAGTTGGTGGAACTATTTGGGAAGGACTAAGTAAGAGATGTCTCAGTCAGGCTCTGAGGTTTCAAAGTCCAAGCTTTCTGTCTACTTTGTGGATGTAAGCTCTCAGCTGCTACTCCAGTGCCATGCCTGCCTGCCTGCTGCCATGCTCCCTGCCATGACATTCATGGACTCTGACCCTCTGAAACTGTAAGCTCCAAACAAACTCTTCTATAAGCTGCATACATCATGGTGTTTTGTCACAGCAACAGAAAAGTAACTAAGACAGTTTAAAATAAAAGTGCAATAATTAATAAAGAAAAGTGAATATATAAGCATAATTCAAGCCCAAAAGCAAAACCAATAAGTAGATAAAAATTTAAAAGGCCAAAACTGGCCAGGCAAGGTGGTGCATGTCTTTTATCCCATCACTCTAGAAGCAGGACAAATGGATTGCTGGGAGTTCCAGGCCAGCCTGGTCTACATAGTGAGTTTCAGGCTAGCCAGGAACTAGCATCTCAAAAACAACAAGACAAATCAAAAAGACCATGTCAAAATCAATTAACTGGCAAACTTACTAAGTCGAGGTCCAACTGATCGGGAAAGGCCAAGTTTACCAGAACCAACATCCAAGTCCAACTTCTCTCCAACCAGACCACAGCTTTTCTGAGGTATAAGCACAAAACTCAGCTGGAGCCAGAGCCTCGCCTGAGCAGGCATCTATAAGTACTCATGATGGCTCCTTGTGAGGTCACAGAAGGATAGACCAAACATGGCAAGGGATAACCCACACGCCTTTCTTCTTTCTGTCCCCAGGTACCAGTCATTTTCTTGTGGCTGTTCGCACCCTGACAAAAAATGACACAGAGAAGGAAGAGTTTACTTGGCTCAGGCTTTCAGAGGGCAGGGACAGTATGGTGGTGGGCTCAGCTGGTTACATTGTATCAGCAGTCTCCCAGGCCTCCCAGAAACCCAGTATTCCCAGCTAGGCCCCACATTCAAAGATTTCCCAGCTTTCCAAAATAGTGCTACCTACTGGGGACCAATGGTACAAACACATGAGACAGTAAAGGACATTTAACGTCACACCAGAAAAAAAGACCCTTCTCACTTTTTTAATGAAAGCAGTAGTAACCCAGCTAAGGATAGACTCCGGAAGCTTTGTGCTTCCCTGGATTAAACACATTGGCATTTACTAGTTAGGGGGTGAATTAGGAAGGTTCAGTGGACTTGCGATTTGGGCCCCAAAGTTCTATAATAATTTGACTTTTAAAGATCTGGTCATCTCTTCACTCTAAGTACGCAATTCATTTGCATTTAAACTCAGGTCAATGGGTTTAAAGAACAGTAGCCCCTCACTGACACTGCAAGGATCCATGTATACACATCTGGAGGTTCCAGGTCCCTCCACAGCAGGTCCATGTGTGGGGCCTGGAGAGAGGCCACGTCTCTGTCATCCAGGTTTAGAAGCTCCACAGTGAAGGTGCGAGTGGCATGTGCTGGGAAGGAGACCAGGGGCCTGGAGGCTCCATAGGCATAGTCTAGGGCAACCACCAACTTAGTTCTCTGCTCCATACTCTTCTCGGCCACCCCTTCTGCCCAGCCTTAGATCACCTTATGCTTTCCTAGTATGAACTTTAAGAGTTCATTACAGTTCCTGAGGAATCTGATTTTTTTTTTTCCATGTTCAAGCATCCTGGTTATAGAGCACTAAAATGATCCACATGAGATAGTTTTTGATAACCATGCTGATTAAGCCAGTTAAAGGTTTTAAGTCCTTTTTATTGATGGCCAGACCAAGAATGGGCTTAGCCTCTGAAAAGTCTCTTGGTGTTCAAACTCAGGGGTACAGAGTTTTTAAGGGCAAACCCCACAAAGACCATAATTTACACCAAAGTTAGAAAGGGTCAGAGTAACCCTGAAATGCTCATTATTGGCAAAGCATAGTAATTATTTCAGACATAGCATGTCAATTTTCTACTTATATATTTTTAAATTATTTTAGTTTGCTTACTATTTTAGTTAATACATCTGGACCATGGTCAAGGCCATGGAAATCTCAAATGTATTGCTAAGGCAGATGTGCCGGTTGAGGGTGGCGGGGGGTGGCAGGGGTGGCGGGGGAATAGAGGATTGAGAGCTGCCTAAACAAACACAAAATGGAGTCAAAACAAGATGATGTTACTGTAGTCATTTCAGCACCACAACCATCGAGAGAGAGAAAAATTTGAAATTTGAAACAAGCTTTAATTAACTACTAGCCAGGTGGATGAGCTCTGGCCAGGACCATACCCAGGTTCCCAGGAAATAGCCCAGAATCACAGTTTGCAGCGGCTTAAGTGAAAAAAACTCAGGATTCATTGCGTTTCCATCAGGTCCAATCAGGGGCAAGCACACATCCTGACCTTTTTCTGCCTGTGAACCTCCCGCCCACATGTGAACAAGCATATCCAGTGCACATGCTCAAACAAACTTGTTTAGGAGAGTGAAAACATGTGTCTTGTTATCTCCCATAAACAATAGCTTCCAGCATTTCAGTAACTATCTGTCCTTGGGCAAGGGGCTTGCAGATCAGAGGCATTTTTGTTGCATTGATCCCATAGGCATAGTAATTAAAACTTAAAATGTAACTTTGGCTCTCACACTCTCTGGGGGAAATGTCTTCACCTGCACATCAGCAGCAGTAATGGTTGTCGCTAGCCAAGGACGGGAGTATGGACTTGCTGCTCCCCTGGCAGAAGTCCAACACTTCTAGCTTGTCCCTCTGCCCCTATAGGAGTAGAGAAGAGTTCATTGCAGACACATAGTACTCAATACTTTCGCTCTTTTAAGGCTAAATTTATTTGTTCGTGGGTGTTGTGTGTGTGTGTGTGTGTGTGTGTGTGTGTGTGTGTGTGTGTGCTTTTTTGAGACAGGGTCTTTTTGAGACAGAGTTTCTTGGCTGTCCTGGAACTAGCTCTGTAGACCAGGCTGGCTTTGAACTTACAGAGATCAGTCAGGTTCTGCCTCCCAAGTGCTGGGATTAAAGGCATGTGCCAATACCACCCGGCTTGTGCGTGGTTTTAACAGCTGCGTTAAATTGCGGTGAATAGTAGAGGAAGCAACTGATTACAATAGAAGATGCATGCTTCCTACTCTTTGTCCTACCAAACAGCCTGTTACTGGAAAAGACTAAACGTATGTGTGCTGGCGTGGTTGGTAATAGATACAATGCATAATTACACACACGGAGGAGACTGAAGCCAGGACCCAGCAAGGACAAAAGCTGATTGTAGTGGGGGAGGCAGAGAAAACAAGGTCAAGATCAGAGGTATCCGAATGTCAAGTGTTCCCTGCCTGGTCCAGAGCAGGCTCCGGGAAACGCGAGCCCGGAGAGGAAGTAACCGGCACAGATTCCGCATGTGGGCGGGCTTATCCAACGGCGGCCGGCGGAAGCGAGCCAGCGGGGTCTAGGGCGCGGCGAGCAGGATGGCGCCGCAGCTTGGCCCCCACGAGCTGGTGCACGTCTTCTCCTTCCTGGAGGCCCGCGACCTGCTGCGCGCGGGGCAGGTGAACAAGGTGAGGTCCGGATGGAGTCGCCCCATCACCGCGCTCCGCGGGCCCGGGGCTGCTGGGGAATCCCCTCCAGGGATTGGCTTTGCCATGGGCTCCTGTGTCCTGTGGCCGCGGGTGGCGTTGCCTTAGCACTTACCATGTGCCTTCTTGGCCGCCCCTGCCCTGCTTGTCATCTGGCCGTGTGTTGCTTCTTATGGACTCAGTACAAAGCGACTAAATCACTATTAGTGTAAGGTACTTGTTTTTCCCTGCCAGATTCATTACTGAACTGTGGCAGAAAAGATGCTAAAATCTTTCTTCAGTGTCTATCCCAAGTGCCCAGTGCATGCCTTGAATTTTAGTCTCTTCATTAAGTAAATCAGTGTTGAGAAGGTTAGACACATCCTTGCTTGAACAAAGCTCTTAGACTTGCAGTTTCAAACCTGTTCAGTTTTAAAACTTTTACCCACAGAAAGATACCAATACTATTCATTCCAATCTTGTCAATTTTGCCCAAACCTTCAAACTGCAAGTGTGCCCCACTCCTCAGACTTCATCAAAGGACCCAGAGATGACATCGGGCAGTGTCAGACCTCAAATGTGTAGATAGGCATCACCTAATTTTGATTTTGATTTTATAGTTCTGGGGAATGCACCTAGGGCCCTGAGCTAGCCGTGCACTCTAATAGCTGAGGAACCTCCCTGTCTGCCACTGTTGGTTTTTAAAGCTGCTGTAGTTTGACAGTATCCCTAGCCACTTCCTCTCTTTGCTACACTGTAATACTTCTTAGGGCCTGCATCTTTCCCCTCTCTTATCTGTTGCCAAAACTCTGTGAGCCTGAGAACTTACCTCACATGCCACAGTTTGTAAATGTGTTGTCTTCTACACTTTGTCCCTGCCACACCCTGGAGAGAAAGCAGAGGCCATGACTGTCCACCTACAGCAGCTGTTAACATCTTGGCTTATCAATTGTGTTGGCTAAAGTTTAAATTACTGTGCATAGATCTATAGACAAAAATGCCTCTAGCCTGTAAGCCCCACTTGCCCAAGGACAGATAACTTCCTAGAATGATGGGGGCTGTTGTTCACACAAGATAACAAGCCACATGTCTTCACTTCAGTAAACAAGGCTGGTTGCCCCAACTGTACAGGATGTACTTGATCACACATAAGTGAGAGGTACATAGGCAGGAAGTACGTCAGGATGTATGCTTGCCCCTATTTAGATAAAGGCAGGAAGTGTGTAGCCTTGTGGGTTTTGCCTTTTTATCCCCTGCCTAATGTAATCTGGTGCCATTCTCTGGGAATTCCAGGTATGGCCTGGCCAGTGTCTATCATTCTGGCCAGTATTTGATAAAGCTTGCTTCAAATTTGGCTCAAAAATTGAGGTGAAAGTGGCCTCGTGTGTAATGTGTTAATTGTGGTAGTGATCTTGTTCTTGCCCTGTGGGATTAACACAATCATATAATGAATAAGTAAATGATCTCTTCCTCTGAACATGGGTTAGTTAATTTAACACATTACACACGAGGCCACTTTCACCTTTTTTTTTTAAAGGCATTTTTAAAAACTCTTGTCTCCCATTTTTAGCCCATACCTCATCTAACTTACAGTCTCAGGTGCCACCGAAAACGATGTAGGCAGGGTGTACTCTAGACGCCAAGGCCTGCTGGGGACCTGGCAGTCGGTGAAATACCTGGGTGGCTTTGGTTTCCTATATGGAGCTGATGTGGCCCAGTGAAAAGGTGCCCAATTGCCAGTACAAGGTACAAGGTCTCTGGTGGGGAAGGAGGAACAGGGATCCTCACCTCTCCCAGGCACTTCTCAGCCCAGAGAGCACCTCATAGTCCCAAGTCTCTGAGGATAATTTTAAGTATATCTAGTAAATACTGAGTTTCACTCCCATGTTTACACATCAAGAAACTGAATATCACACAGTGACTTCTTTAAGGTGATGATGGAGTCATGTGCAGGGCTTGAGTTGAGTCTCCAGCTGTTTTGCATAGTAGGCTGGCACAGTTTAGAGACAGAGTTTGAAAGAGAAGTTCCTTCTTCCCTTTGGTATTGTCATTTTTTCCTGGTTACGATCTACCCGTAAGTTAAGTGAGGTCAGTAATCTCTATGACTCTAACAGAAGGATCCTTAAAGATGGCTAGTATTCTATAGAGCATACCACCCATTACATCTTCTATTTGAGAACTGACATCCCAGTTGGCTTTGAATGGGAAGATGCTTAGATCTTTGCTTGGTTTGATTTTGCAAAATTACAACATCATTACTGGATAAAAAGACTTCTTTTTCTTTAATTTTTTTTTTTTTTTGAGTTAGAGTCTTGTAGTTCAGGCTGACCTTGAACTAGCTATGCAGGGGAGGATGACCTTAAACCTCTCAGGTTGCTATGATTACAGTCATTCAACAGCACACTCAGGCATCCTAGGCGTTCTGCAGATAGCTCTACAGAGAGAATTTCGGGGCTTGCCTAGTACCTGCCCTGGAAGACTGTTGCCATTGGACCATCTTGGCAACTCTAAGATATCCTCATCGCTGCACCCCACAGAAGCTGTCTGAAATCATTACCAGTCTTCACAGCAAGCAGAGAGGGCTTAATTATACACAGCTGGACCTCGCTACTCCTCTATTCAAAATACTCAAGTAGCTTATCAGTATTTTTGCACAGAGACTTTTGGGAGTGGTAGAAGCCACTCAGCCAGCTCCTTTTCCTGGTTCTTCTCCAACCAAAACCTTGTGCTCTAACTGAGGCAAATTACTAAACTATCCTTTTCATATTTATGAATCATGTGCATATCCAGTATTTCCCTACATTGCTTTAGAACAACTATCGACTCTTTGATTAGTCATTGTGTCTCTGAGCCCCTGGGCCTGACTCATCAATCCCATTGAGTCTCTTCTTTTTCATCATTTGGTGGTTTTTAATTATCTGTTGTTTTTAATGCACCAGGTTGAGCTGTGTTGAATACAGAAACAGGGCTGGTTTTGTTCTTTGTGGTTTGGCAAGCTAGGTGCTTAATACCATTTACTGACCAGATGCTGTCTTTTCCTGCCCTTATTCTAGGTCTGGAATGAGGTTTCAATGACCAAGGAACTGTGGAGGTGAGTGAAGGTAGAGCCAAGTGTGGTCCTGTAAAGGAGAGACATTTACTGGAAATGGTTTCTGAGTGCTGTAATCACTTCTGTCTCTATTGAGGACAGAGAAGGGATTATATCCCTAGTCCTTTCACGTGAGGAGACCCCTCTAAGACCATGATTGGCAAGACTGCCAGACTCAACCAGCTGGACTCATTCCCTGCAGTTTCTGTCAGTGTAATCAAATTACTTTAAATAAATAAATGATCCATTTTATAGCCAGGATGGCCCTTTGCTTACTTTGTAGCCTAGGCTAGCCTTGAGCTTATAATCTACCTGCCTAGCCCTCCTGAGTGCTGGAATTGCAAGCATGTGCCACCGTGCCCAATTCAGATTATTTTAAGGGTACAACAGCAGAAGAATGTAAGAGTGTATAAAACAGAAGTATTTAAAACATTGAATTTGCTAAGTCCCTCTAATTTATTCCTCCTTTAGAACCTGTTATCTTTTATTTTATACTAAGATAAAACTAACAGCAGCAGGAGGTGAGAGGGGGAGGAGACCAGCCACTGAATGTAAGGCCCACACCTTGATGGGCAGGTAGGAGTTACATTTTTCACCCTAATGAGAACAACTGTTCAAATGTGAAGCTTCTAAGAATTGGGAGGTAGGCTTTGCTTTTATGTAGGATAACTGTGACACCCTGGGATTCTTGGTTATGTCAGGGCTTGTAGTCAGAAGATTTCTGGTGTCCTGGCCTGCTGGCGGTTGGGACAAATCTCTCCCACTTGCATCTCCCAAGTAAACACACAGAGGCTTATATTAATTATAACTGTATGGCCATGGCTCAAGCTTTTTGCTAGCTAGCTCTTATATCTTAAATTGGCACACAACTATTAATCTATGTATCACCACATGTTCCATGGCTTTACCTGCGTCCCATCATTACAAGTTGCTCCTTGGGTGGCTCGATGGTGTCTCTCTCCGCCTTCTTCCTGTCTCTCTCTTTGAATTTCCTGCCTGCTTCTAAGCTGCCTTGCCATAGGCCAAATGGCTTTATTTGTCAACCAATCAGAGCAACACATATTCGCAGCATACAGAAAGACATTCCCTCATCAAGGGCTATCTTAGCATATTCCATTTTCAGCATCATAGAACACTGTTCTTTCTGTTGCTTTTCATTAGCATTATAACTAATATTGACTAGAAAATAATCTCAGTTTTGAAGCAGACTTTCATTAGACTCCATCCTTTTATCTACTCTTTGAAGAACTGAGTTTTTAGTAATTGTAGGTAATTTGGGGAAAGGGAAAATTTGCCAAGTATGTGACTCAAAGAAATTGTCTGAATGGATGAACTGTCTGGTGCAGCTGTTGATGTATCAAAATCCAAGTTATAAATTTAAGGCGGCCACTAAAAAGTAGCTAAATATATGGTGGAAGAAATGACAAAGGAATTGAAACAGTGTATTTGACCACACTTAACAGAAAATATGACAGAAATGCAATAGTGTGGGGAGAAAGGCATAAGACAAGAAAGTATTAAAATGACAAAAATATGATTGCCCAACCTAATGAAAAGACAAAAATCAACAGAGCTGTCAGAGAAAAATAGTCCAACTCAATGCTGTGTACATGAGATACACTTAGTTTTCTTTGTTTTTGTTCTAAGATTTGGAGATCAAATCCAGTACCCATGGGCATGCTTGGCCTATGTCCCCATCTCTGAGACACACTCTGGGTTAACAGACAGAGATAGGTTGACAGTAAGAAGAAGGTACACATGCAGACAGCATGAAAAAGCTCAGTGACTAGTGACGTCAGCCAGAGCAGACTGAGATCAGATATGTAAGGAAGTATGTTATAGAACGACATAGGGGAGCCCTGGGAGAAGATGTGGCCCTGGGTGTGCCCCTGGCAACAAGCACAAAACACAGGAAGGACAGACAGAACTGAAAGGGCAAATGGACAGTTGACACAAACAGTTGGAGACTTAAGAAGTGGGCTCCTGGATCCCAGTTGTTTAGCCTCTGTGTCCTCACGTGTAGGATGGTGGGGAGTGCCTTCCCCAGAGGGCTGCCACGAAGGGCAGCTTGTCACATAAGAAATGTAGCATGGTTGACATGTCACCACTCGCTTACCATTAGCCCTGCCCCCATTCGACAGAGGAGAAAATTGAGGGCTAGTTAGGGACCGTGAGTTATCCAGGGTTTCAAAGCCAGAAAGAGGTAAGGCCAGAATTCAAAGCTCCATCTCCTGGCTTCAGAAACCAGCCTGCTGTACCAGCCAACACTCACATCTGTGTTTCAGGCAGCTGTGTCTGAGACGCTGGGCCTCCTGCAAAGCCTTCCCCATGGTCGTGGGCACACAGACATGGAGGCAGTACTATTTCTGCCGGTCGGAGCTGGAGTTCCGTATGGAATCTGGGCGGCCGCAGGACTTCATCTGCAAATCTATTTCTGGGCACACAGGTATGAGCTGGAGAGTGTCGTAGCTGTGTCCACTCCCACTGCCCAACCTCTTGCTGGTCAAATCTCAGGGATCTTGGCCTCTCAGCTAATGGCTTGGCAAGTGCCCCTGGATGAATGCGGGTCTTCCCAGGTGCTCTGTCATCTGTGCTATGGCCTGGGAGGAAGGAATGAGTTGTTATCATCTTTTCAGAGTAGACTGAAATAGGACAAGCCAGGCCTCCAGTTATAACTGGGTTCTGCTCTCAGGAATGTTCACCCACCAGCTGCATGGGTATGAGCTACTCCCCATCCCTTTTGTGTACCTAAGCAAGCACTCATTGTGTTCCTGATACTGGAGAAGAGGAACAGTTGTGTGTCAGATTGGAGTCTGTCTATGTGTGTGCTCTCTTCCAGGAAAGATAGATCAGCTGGCCTACGTCACACCCCACGAGTACCGCTTTGATGAAAGGGCAAAGTCCGTGGTCTGCACGGTGTCTTCAGACTGTACCGTACGTGCCTGGGACCTACACGAGGTGAACTGCTCCCTGGGGAGGGAAGGGTCCCTACTGTGCCCTTGGTTAGTGCAGAGTAGGAGCCCCATTTTGCAGATGAGAAATCTGAGCTCTGCCATCAGCTGTCCCCAGTAGGACACACTGATAACCTTTGAAACTTGAGTGTGACCTATCTCACATGGCACGTGCTTGGCTTCCTCTTGGAACCAGAGTTTGCCAGTGATGGTGGGGGCTGTGCCTGGGATGACAGCTGTTTTGCCATTCCTCATATTTACTGCCAGCCGCTTAGTCAGGAGGCTCCATGCTGGAGCTCATGCTGCCCAACCAGGTGGTTTTGCAAGATGACAGCTTTCGGTCATCCCCATGTGTACACACCAGCTGGACAGCTTGCCTAGAATTGGAAACTTTATTAGTGCTTATGCAGATGTAAAAACTGAAGGCTTTTTTTTTTTTTTTTTTTTTTTTTTTGAGACAGGATCTCACTCTATATAGCCCAGGCTTACAGGCTGCTCCTTCTGCCTCATACACACACACACACACACACACACACACACACACACACACACACACACTAATGGATAAGTAAATAATTTAAAAAGAAGTTGAGGTTGGGCTTTCCATAGTTTGGGCTTTCCAAAAGAAAACAGAGTGCCTTGCTGTATGGGCCAGGAGTGTTTTCTTTAAACAACTAGACTGTAAATATTTTACCCTTCTTAGACCAGATTGTCTGTCACAACTAACTACTTAACTCTGCTGCTGAGACACAAAAGGAGCCATAGACAGTGTGTAAACAAGTAAGAGTAGCATACTCCAGTAATACATTATTTCATTAAATATTCTTCTCTTAAGCCAAATACAAAAGTACTCAATGGCCCGTGTGGCTGCAGGTGGCCATGGTGTACCAGACCTTGAATTAGCACTCCATTGTTTCCAGTATGGGACACCTCAGACTGCCAGCAGCCCTTCCTGCCAACTGGCCAGGCTTCCCAACCTTAATACTGTTCATGAGCAGATCTTCAGCTGTAGTTTCTTCCTTAAAGATCAGTTGTTAACAGTGTCACATTGAAACTTGCTTCCCAGGAGCACAGTATTTGTGGGTGCTTTTTGGAGACGACTGAAGGTGTGTGACCCACAGCTGGCTTTTTTTTTGTGTTTTTGTGCCTTGAAACCTGGGACTTTAGCTCAGTGGACAGCACTTGCCTGGCATATATGAGGCTGGGGTTCAATTCCTAGTATTAGAGCGGGGGTTAAAGTCACTTTCCTTTAAATAAACAACAACAACAACAAAAACCTAGTTAATTTAAATTAACAGTCCCTATCCCTGTCTCTGATCCTTCAAATCAAGTGTTAACAATTTGGCCTTTTTCTTTGGCTTTTTGATACCAGGTTGAATTTTGCCCCGTAGCTCTTGCTGGCCTCGAACTTAGGGCAATCCTCCTGCCCCTTCCTGTCACTGGGATTACAGGCCCGAGATACCATGCCTGGTTTATTTTGCTTGCTTTCATCATTCACATCCTTCCACCTCCAGATACAGGAGTCCTTATGCATTTTTTGAAGGTCTGCTCTGTGTCTGTGAGGTCATGGAGGTCAGAAGAGGGTGTCAGACCCCCAAAAGCAGCCCAGGACCCCAGCTCATCAAATGGCATTAGCTCAGTCAACCTAATCTAGAAACTCCCTCTCACACACCACCAAGGTTTGTTTCCTAGGTGATCCTAGGCCATTCACAGGTACATCACACCCTTTTCACCTGTGCTCCATGTGCACTATGGAGCTTGGTAGAGTAGGCCCGGGTGAACCTATGCTGACTGATGAAAATAATATGTATCTATGAAAGAGATGGTGCCCCTGTGTCGGTCAGTTATGTGAATTTTGTTGTTGCCAGGGCACAGAGGTCTGGTCCAGCCCTGTGCAGCCTGCTCCTCTGATGAGTTTGGTGGCCTATCCTCTGCTGCAGCTGGTGGTCACAGTGGACACACAGGGCCTGATCATCGGGTGGAAAGCGGAGACTGGGTCTCTGTGGGCCTCATTCTGCCTTCCAACCTTCTGTTCTTCCATGGAGGCCTGCGGCCACTCAGAGGGCCCCTTCCTGATGGTGAGTGACCTCGCTCTCAGGAGCCCTACAGGGCCTAACCACCTCTTGGTCTGAGCCACTATGGTGGGAGGAGTCTGGATCCCTCTTCAGAGCAGATCCTGCCTCTCTGGCTCCTCCTTGTTCACCATGTGGAATGCAGGCCCTCTGTCCTTCAGACTTGTGTGTGGCATCAGCCTCTCTCTGTAGCCTCCCCTGTGGTGATGGAACCTGCTGTGTGGAGTTCTTGTGGTTTGCAGCACGTGGCCTTACTTTTCCTGTGTGCTGAGGTCTTTCTTCTACCTGTGCTTTTTCTTCATTCCTTCATCCTTTCCAGATGTTTATGTTCTTCATTCCTTCATCCTTTCCAAATGTTTATGAGGAACTTGGCTCCTGCTCGTCAAGGGTGGGGCTGCCTTTCACCGTGTACTTTAGTGCCTACACTGAGCTTCCTCCCACTCCTAGTTCTCAGCCTGGCAGTGTCTGCCTTTCCTGTTGCCTCTACAGCTGCTTTTGAGGGCTCTCACCCTGGGGTTGTAGCGGGCTAAATCCCTTGGGTTCCCTCTCTGCTCCCAGGACCCCAAGGCAGCACTATTTTAAATAGGCGTCCTCAAACCACAGTTCCTGGATAATGCCCGCTGCATCACACCGTGACCTGATGGGCGTCTTTGCCAGTATTGACTTACCCACTGGGGAAATCACGCAGTCACCCAAACCTGCAGCTGGGTCTGAGGGTTGTGGACTTGTCACCAGATGAGGCCTGGCTTACTTTTTGATGAAGCTTTGGCAACACACACACACCCGTGGTTGGAGCTGTTTGTCCTCCTGGTGTCAGCTCTTCTTCCTCCATATTCTCAGCTTATGTCACTACCTTTGTGAGTTTGGAATTGTGTCTTCCTGACTCTCGTCCTTCACCAGGTCACATGCAGGTGGCCCAGTCTGGACAGGTACCTTACCCAGAAGGCTTAAAATATTTATTTTTCTACACGTGAGGTGGGAATGTGCTCAGAACTAGTTTCCAGAGTTTGCTGGTCATTTTAATTTTGTGAAATATTTTAAATATGCTTACCCTTTGACCTAATAATTCTAATTTTAGGCATCCCCCGGATGTATGCCCACATGTGTGTATGGGGTCTAGGCAGGAGCACTCCGCGCAGCAGTGATTGTAGTGACATTTGCGCCCCTGGTGGATCTTCCCAAATTAGTGAACATTTTCTTTTGACTTTTTAAATTGCCATCAGTGTGAGAGGAAACATTTTAAATGTAAAAACACATAGGCAAGCTGCCTCTGTCATTGCCTGGAAGAACAGTGGAGGGTCACATGCCAAGCTCATGCAGGAGACTCGGGCTCCGCTCTGAAGACATTGCTGTGGCCTGTGCCCACCCTTCATTGGGGAGAGGGGCGCAGCTCCTTCAGAAGATGGTGGTACCCCCTCCCCCCCATTGTTAGTTGCTCTCTGTTTCAGGTAGCCTGTGCTGAAGGGAACCTCTACACTCTGACAGTACCTCAGCTGCAAGTGGTCTCCAAAGTGGCCACATTTTCTCATACCTCTGTGAGCCTCACGTGCTCACCTGACCAACAGTGGGTGTTTGTGTTTGCACAAGGATCAGACTTAGGTCCAAAGGTCAGTGCCTGGGGAACCCTGTCCCTGGTAAACCTACTGCAGTGGGAGGCTGTTGTGGAATATTATTTTAAGATGTGTTACATTTGTTTATGCTGTAGAACATTTGTTTAATGATGCAAAGATGTGTTGCATTCTTTTATGTTGAATGTGTTTAACTCTGTGAAACTGTGTTACTTTACCTGTCTGAAACACCTGGTTGGTTTAATAAAGAGCTGAATGGCCAATAGCAAGGCAGGAGAAAGGATTGGCAGAGCTAGCAGGCAGAGAGAATAAATAGGAGGAGAAATCTGGGAAGAAAGGAGATTGAGGAGTGAGAAAGGAAGGGATCAGTTACCCAGCCACACAGCCAGACATGGAATAAAAAGGAAAGAAAATATATACAGAAATAGAGAAAGGCAAAATCCTAGAGGCAAAAGGTAAATGGGATAGTTTAAGTTAAGAAAAGCTGGCAAAAAACAAGCCAAGCTAAGGCTGGGCATTCATAAGTAAGAATAAGCCTCATGTGATTTATTTTGGGAGCTGGCTGGTGGGCCCCCAAAAGAGTAAAAACAACAACAAGAGGTGGGTAGAGAGCCTGGACCCCGAGACTGCAAGACATAGGTTATCAGGCTGTCACCACAGGGACAAGCCCTGCAGCCAGACAAGAGTATACCTCTCTCTTACTGGAAGCTCAGCCCTCTCAGTCTCTGCTCTTTCCTATCTGCTGTGCTATGATCTGGAAGGGCCAGTTCTCTGCTGGGGAGGGCAAAGTCAGTTCTGAACAAGTTTGGACATCTCCACCAGCATGCTCCTAAAGAGCTGTCTGGTGTTGCTGCGGATGGTGTGAAGACAATGGTGAGCAGTGAGGCCCAGTACAGGAGAAGAGAGCATACGGTGTGTGTGTGTGTATGTGTGTGTGTGTGTGTGTGTGTGTGTGTGTGTGTGTGTGTGTGGAGGGGAGTGGGAGGGGCAGTTTGCTCTGCCTCCTGCACTGTGGCCAGGAGGAATGCCCTGCAAGTCACTAAGTCCTGACTATGACCTGGGTCATAGGCACAGAGATGCCCAGTCATTTGCCAGAGGTGCAACCCTTACCGAATGCCAGGACCTAAATGGAAAGTCAGACCACAGAAATAAGAGCTAGTGGGGCACCGCAAGAGATCTGGTAGCCAGGGAAGCAAGTCATTAGAGAATAGCATTTGGGTACAGAGGACATGGGATGCCTAGAAAGGGGCCATAATAATGACTGGACCACCCTGTAAGGCCCAATACAGAGGATGTGGGTATGTGGGCAGCCAGCTATTGAAGACAGTCCTGCCAGAGGCTGGAGTCAGATTGGGGCTGGAGGGCTTTGGGAGCTCTTGGGTCCCTCACCACTCTGTGATCATACAGGGGTGTTTCCCCAGGTGTTCTATACTCAGTCCTTGCTCTACCCATCCGAAGACGGGCTTCCTGTCTCCACCAGCCTCCCTGTCAGGCTGAGTTCCAGAGCCTGCTGGGCTCCTGAGGAGGCAGCCAGGCTGATGGTGATGCACAGAGATGTCAGAGGCATGCATCTGGTCATCACTACCTTCGATTTAAAGGCCAGCAAGTCCAGGGACAGAGTGAGCATCCTGGGTAAGGTCCCTGTGCTGGCCACAGCCTGCCATTTGGTGCTTCAGGACAGGCTTCTCCCAGTTCCTCTAGGACGTTTTCCCTTCCCTGTCAGGGAAATAGAAGCAGAGTGTCCTAGAAGTTTTACTGTGTGATTTTACATACTGAGTGGTGGAGTGCTTATGACATGTTGGTCCCAGTGTGGTCCTGGGCTTCAGATGTAAATCCCATGTCCATGGTCCCCTCCTGTGTGGGGGGCAGCACCCCAGCATTTTGCTGCTGCTGAACTAGGATTTGAGGTCTGAATAACTCACTCAGGAGCAGGAGCAGAGCTCCCCTAACTGCAAAGCCATGCACTCCCCCCCCACCCACCCCCCGCACTATATCATTGGGTAGGGCACGTATCCATGCCTGAAAAGCAACCAGTGTATTTTTATTCTCCCAAGAACAACAGCTGGCTAGCTTCCCCCTGCCGGACACTATGACTCCTCACCTCATGCAGGGCCACGGCTCCCAAGTGATCCTGCTGGCCTCCAGGTCAGAGCTGGTGCTATTCACCATCCACGGCCTGCAGCTGATGGCCTTCCAGGACCACCAGAGGCCCATCACGTCAATGTGGGTGGTGAGTGGAGCATCTCCTGCCCGAGGCATGCTTTCCACCCTTGAGAATCCACAGCCCTACCTCATTTGACTTCATTTCAAGGATCCAACCTGTGTCATCACCTCTTCCTTGGACCTGTCCCTGCGTGTCTATGTGTGGAATAAGGAGAAGACATGTCCTGTCCTCAAGAGCTGCTATCAGTTGCTTGGGGGATCTCACAGATGGGCCAGGTAACTGGCTGTTCCCCTGCCCTGTGTCTGGAAAGTGGTAAACCAATTGGTTTTCTTTCTTCTGGACCAAGTCTTGTCATGGTGCCCAGGCTGGCCTTGAACTTCCAGCATCAAGTGGTCCTCCCACCTCATTATCTTGAATAGCTGAAAACAGATGTGCATATCACATCTGCTCAAAGGAACGATTCTAAAGGAAATGTTGAAGAGAGTACGAGAAAGTCCAGCCTCATTAGCTGGGTCTCAGGATGAGCCACTGTGAACATCCTGTTTCTTTTTCTGGTAGCAAACAAAAAGCCTCAAACCAGATTTTCAGCTCTCACTGTGCACTGTACATTGTCTCCTATATTGTATGAAACTGTTGGTATTACCCAACTGCCTATTACTTTGTAAATGAAATCGATGAAAGATTTAGAGGTTTTGTGCATAGTCCACAGAGAACATGTGTCCAAACCAGGGTTAGACCTTGAAAAGGCCCCGTGAAAAACAGTCGGTCCTGGGAGCTCTTATGGGCACACTGCCTTTGACCACCAATGGGTTCATTGTAAATTCTGGTGTAGGCCATTTCCCCTGATGTTTCTCGCCACACTAGAATCACTGTGATGCAGGCGGCACCGCCAGGAGGGACCTGACACAGTCTTCCCACTAAAGGATGTGATAGCACTTCCCTTCCATGCCCAGAGGAAATGGGTGGCAGTGGGCTGGATAGGGATGTAAAGATGAGGCTGGGTTCCATCCTCAGGTAAAAGCTTTTCTACTTAAACATTGGCCTTTATCCCAAGGTTAACGCCTGGCATGTCCTTCTTCTCTGCAGTGGATTTACCCACGTGAAAAGTGACAGCATGAGCATCGCTGGGGTTGAAGCCAGAAGCAATGGAGCAAGTATTCTGAGGTCATATTGCTACAAAGTCCAGCTTAGCTAGACTCCGCCAGTGGAATTGCTCGTGCTTTGTTTGTGTGCATGCAAACACCTTACCAAAGATGTTGTCAACTTGGGGAAACGAACTGGTAGGATGACTACTGTCTGATCACAGTGAGCCAGTGGAGTATATTCTGTTGTCTTGTTTGTCTTGCTCAGAAAAACAAAGGAGAATAAGTAGCCACTGCCAACCAGTCTTCCAGATGCTAAGCAACGTGCCTGAGGCTTCTCAGATTGCTGGTCACAGACGGCGTAGACTGTGATGGAGCTAGAGAACCTGCTTACTTAGTGTCAGGATTGCAACAGAGTTGTTCTTGTTATCCAGAATGTCATTAAAATATTTTTATCTGCCTGTGCTGTGTTAAGGACTATAGACACACATTCATACATAGACATTGCTGTCATTGAATGAATTCTGTGAGACCATCTCAAAAACTCAAGGGTACCAACAAGGCAGAATGAAGATGAGAACTTTAGAGTTGGTCAGCATGGGAGCCCTGGCTGGGTTAGTTAGTGAATTACAAGTAGTACGTGCTGACAGCCACCCACCAAAATCAAAAATGGAACTTGGTGGAAGTCAATAGAGCATCTCACTTTCAAAGAGAAGGCTGGAAAACTACAATGGAGCAAAGTAGAAAGGCAGCAGGAGACAGCCAGGCCTGCTCAGTTCTGGCTCTCTGTACCCTTAGCATTTCCCTCAGGCTCTGTCCTCTGCTACCACTGAACAGGTACCAGCCGCCTCCATGGAAATCACTTCCCAGCTGCTCCTGAGGGAGATTCAGAGTGTTGTGTGTGTGCACATATGTATGTCCATGCTTTTGTAATATGCTGTCTTTGGGTCACAGGTCCACACATAGAAAGGAAGAGCCTGATTCGTTCAGCTGCAGGAAGTACCTCCAACAAAGACTCACACAATGAGGATTTTTCTATCTTGAATTTTTCCTTATGTTTGAAGAGTAAAGACAGGAATTTCAGACTGCTTTGCCTAATATCGGAATGCACCCAGTTTATCACATTAAACCTTTAGCAACAATGTCTAGATACCAGAGATGACCATGGTCAGTGTAGGACGTAGATGATGATAATGCCGTAAGAGTGCCTGCTTCTCCATGCTGAGCCGGCTCTGCCCTTGGATGGCCCTAAGATAGTTGACCCTGACCCTTGAGAGCTGCCTCCCTTCCCCTGCACTTGGGAGAGCTGACCCTGTTGGCATGGGCATGGGGAGCTGGCTCTCCCCTTGCCTGAGGGGGCAGCCCCAGTGGCCTGGACTGACCAGCTCAACTACCACCCAGGCCCACAGCTGACTAACATCTACCTTATCTAGGACCTGCTGGAGCCCGTGAAGGGACTGGTCCTGTGGAATAATAACCACGGGCTCTTCATGACTCGGGGTGACTGCAGGAGATCCATGAGGAGTTTTGGTGAGGATCCAATGATGATGGTGTACCAGAAACCAGAGGCCTTGAACCTGACCAGGACTCATTGCAGTGAACATTTGCAAGTAAAGCTGATTGGACAAAGGGATACACTGTGTGACACACTGCAGCTCCCAGGGCCACCAGGACAAATGAAGAGACGGGGGAAAGATGGAGGAACAGAGAGATTTTATTGTTGTTGTTGCTGTTTTATTTTTGTTTGTTTGTTGTTTTTCTCTTTGTTTTAATTTGGTTTGATTTTTTAATTTTTGTTTGGTGGACCGCTGTGGGGGGAGGGGAGGATATGGAGGGACTGGAAGTGAGTGGTATTGGGGTGCAAGATGAGAAATTCCCAAAGATTCAATTAAAAAATGATGTTAAAGAGAAGTGCCTGTCCTGGAAGCCGTCAGTGGAAGAGTCCTCACCGAGCTCCACTACGGACTACATGATGTTCTAAGGCTCATGGTCTGATGAGGAGGATAAGCAGGACTGAGCCATCCCTAGAGGGCAGTGGGGAACGGGATGGAGACCAGAGAGAAACAGAAACCAGCAGATACAAATACCACAGCCCAGCAAGAAAGATAACTGTCATGTCCCGAAGAAGATGGGTAAGTTCAGTTCAGCCAAGATGCTGACATTTCTGCTGGAGACCTCTCGGGCATGCTCCATTTACAGGTCCTCTTAAGGGCAGCATCCTCGGGACACAGAAGTCCTGTTAAGTTCCCTCCTTGGAAAGTGTCAGCTCTGACATTGGGATGATGCAAGGGTGGGCCTGGTGGCTCTAGGAGTCCTGCTCTGGAGTAGTGAGCCAGCTTGGTAAGGGAAGTCTTAGTGGAGACAGGAAGCTCAGGTTCCAAGGTTAAGAGTTAAATTTTGCTGAAGGTATGTGAACACTTGTCTTGGGTGTGGTGCTCCCCAGGAGGAGGAGCCCTGGAAAATATGTGGCACTCTCAAGTCCTCCAGGTCCAAGTTCTGATGCTTTCCTTCCATGGCCAGCAGTGGGCACAGGTGCATCTGATGGGGCAAGAGGCCCCCAGACAGACAAGCATAGACAGCCGTGTGAGCCTTCCTTCTGCAAACCAAGTTAGACACAAACCAAGGAGCCAAGCCTGGTAGGGCAGGCTCATGACCTCTGCCACTTTGAAAGTCCAGCCTATTCTACCGAGTGAGTTGAAGGTCAGCCCGAGCAACTCAGACTGTCTCAAAATACAAAGTAAAATGAGGGCTGGAGACGGATGTCACTGGGTGCTGCAGAGCACTTGCCTAATGTGTGAGGCCCTGGGTTCAGGCCCTGGTACTATATAAATAAAGAACTATATAAGCCTAAGTATTACCTGGAGGTGATAATATATACAGCATTTTTCAAAAATATGTATGTTATAAAAATGTTGAACTCTTCTGTGTTTTAGAAACCTAAGCGAATCATTAGAATTACTAAGTCAAACTCAGCAGCACTGGCAGAAGCAACCCACATATGGAAGTCGGTGTGGCAGCGATTAGACAAGATGAACGGTCTCCTAGTCACAGAACAGTCGAGGCTGCAGAAGAAAAGCAAAGGCTTTCTATAAGAACAGAGTCATCATTTCAGGTTCCCAGGTAGAATACTGAGCTAAGACTAGTCAAGGCACTCTTACAGAAACAAGAGTTAGAGAATGGAATAGACCTGCCCTGTGAGTTATAAAGGAAAAGTAAACTTGGATAATTAACTAAAGATTCATATCAATGCCTATAGCAGAACAGAAGGGGTCTTAAACACTGTAGGTGAGGTTTCAAGTGGTATATGGGGGAACAAAGCTGAAGAGACGCTTTCCCAGTGAGTGAAGTCAGACCGCCCCGCCCCGCCCGCCACCACCCCACTCCCCCCCGCCCCAACCCCGCACAGGCTACCATGCTATGCACATTATCATTCCTCAAATGGAAAAAGCCAAAAGGAAAATTACAGACAAATTGTAACAGGGCCTCAAAGCAGGGCTACAGATAAGCCATGACAGAATCCCTAGTTTGTGCTCCCCCCATTCTTTTTATCTCATAAAGAAAGCATACTTTAATTTACTGGGTATCATGTTTTGTTTAAGAATGCATGCTTTTAGAACTATTATGGAATGAACAGAAAACTTGTGAGGACAAGAATTTCTGAGTGCTCACATGAACAACAAACTGGAAAACAGAGCCAAATTAAATCCTGATTTTTCAATAAAAAGTGACGTAGAGTAAAGTAGTATGGAGCATAGTGTGACATCACCCCACGCAGAGCTCCTGTTTCTCCACCACATATACTGCAAGCTAGAAATGTTCCCCCTTTAAAGCTCCGGAGACCAGTCAACACAAACAACTGGTTAAACAAAGAAAAACTTCCCAAGTGTCTGGGCTCTGTCTTTATTTTGTTAGATGCCATACAGAGCATTAAAGTTCTCCAAGTATTAGTGTGGACAATTAGAATCTAGCCATCTGGGGTGGTTGCTTGGTGGGGTAGCTCAGACCTTCCTCAGTCTGAGCCCCGAATTGAGGTTATGTTCTTTGTTCCTTAAAAGCCACTGCTGGGTATAAAACTTTAGAGACACCCTGTGAAGTGCCTGTTTCCAAGCACCCTCCAGCCTATTCCCACCATGAACAAGCAGTCCTCATCCTTCTGTTTATAGTTGTAACCCCCACCTTTCCTGTTGAGCCACTGCATTCAAGAAAGTCTCCCCGCCCCCCTCCTCTCTCTTTCTCTGGTGGTAATTACAGGTTCCATTCAAATGAGGACATTTGCTATGAGCTTTGAAAGAATTGTCACCATTCCCACATGCAGTAATTAGGACCTTTAACCACCAAGAGTGTGAAGTTGCACAAATGTAAACAGAAGGTATACGAGAGGGCCACTCACTGGACGCAGTGGAAAGGGTCACTTCTGTACTTGCTGGATCTCAGCCTCATGGGCTGGTGAGGCATGGCAGTATGAGTTGTTAGTATACAGCACATTCTAGCCTAGAAGATGGAATCCATATCTCAGTGGAGCCACCACCTCAGTGCACCACCCCATCACCACCATTTATTCTAAACATCAGTGGATTCCATTGTCCTGATCTCGGTGTCTTGTGTTCTAAAGGACTGTGTGTAATATCAAGCTGATGGGGAAGGCATTTGGCCGGGCTTTGGGTGGTGGTATGAGAAAACTCATGGGCAGGGATAGCAAACTCATCCCCTCAACTGTAGAAGAGTAAAGAAGGCAAGCTGAATACAGCAAGCATGCATGCATGCATTAATCCATTGCTCTCTGGACATAATACAACCAGCTGCTTCACTCTTCCTGACTCGGGACATAATACAACCAGTTCCTGCCACCCTGACTGCCCTGCAGTGATGAACTGTATTCTGACATTGTGAGCCCCCCCCCAAAAAAACATCTTTTCTCCTTTAAGTTGCTTTTGCCAGAGTGTTTTGTCACAGCAATAGGACAAAAACAAACAAAAACTAATAGTTTATTTGGCTTGATGATTCTGGTGGCGGGAAGTGAACTTGTGCAGAATGGCAGATGTGTTCGGGGGAAGAAATAAGAGTGAGCAAGAATGCTGAATTCAGTTTAGAACCGTCTGCTCTCTTGGGATGTAATCTAGTCTCCTAAGATCTGCTCCACTCCCTTGAGACCATTAAATCATTCAGGAGGGTCAGGCCTCTAACTACACCCGCCCCCTGCTTCTTCTAGGCCCCACCAAGTCATCACCACCTCAACATGCTACACAGGAGATCAAGATTCTAGCACATGTGCCTTTGGGAGGTATCCTCAAACCACATCAAAAGCATGGCATAGCCCTTGCAACTTTCAGAGTCAGAGCAAGGCTCATGGTTAGCCACAAGCAGATATAGCAAGTACTACCAGACACTACTACAAAAGAATGGAAGAATATCAAAGGCAAATGGAATGGGATTTTAAAAAGTATTGAGTCTGGCTACTGTCTAGATAATGCAAATATATGGTGCAACCACAGTTTGGCTGCAGCATATTTAAATTCACAATAAATAAGGGGACCTCCACCATCGATGTTGTAATTTCTAATAATCATGCTGGAAACAACATACAATTTTCAGGGACAGAAAGCTCTGATGTCGCCTCCCAAAGCCAAGGAACCACCTGGCATTTCCACCTTTCCCTCCTTCCTCACAGAATAGTTCCCGGTTCTTCGGACGCCCTGTGTCAGCTCATGTAGGACCAGCAGCTCTCGGACCAATGCTCTGTGGAGTGGTATCCTCAGCTGGACTGTACCCCCACCCTATCAGGGAGTAGCCAGCTGCCCTCTGCTGGTCACACAGGACCTGCAACTTTAGTCTATTGTGTTACTCTGCCCTTTCTTACCCGAGGGAAATTGCCCCTTATAGCATCTTCTTTTAAAAACCACATATCTCACAGAAGATAGACAGTAATCTAAAGGCCAGCAGCAAAGCTGACCTAGAGAGGAATGTATTGGTGTACTGCTAACAGCACCCTCTGAGGGGCTACCCCTGGAGCACTACAGCTGTATGTGTGACTGGGAGAATAGATGGCCTCACAAGGCAACAGCTGGTTATACTCTAACATCCTCCATCATCATCATCATCATCATCATCATCGGGGGGAGGGGATTTGAGACAGAGTTTCTCTGTGTAGTTTTGCTGCCTGTCCTGGATCTCGCTGTGTAGACCAGGCTGGCCTCAAAGTCACAGAGATCTGCCTGCCTCTGCCTCCTGAGTGCTGGGAATAAAGGCGTGCGCCACCGCTGCCCAGCACAGTCAGCCATTATTATGATACATATTTGGCAATTTCCTTTTTTTTGAAATGACTTGTCATGGGGAGCCCATGTGTAAATGCCTTATAGTCAAGGATCCAATTTGGTATACAACTAAATTAACTTTTTTTTGCAAATGCAGATGACATCCGCAAAATCCTATCCCATACCCATAAAAACACACCAATGCTTCCAGCCACTGGCAGGCAACGGAGACTCAATCACCAATGCATCCCAGTATAAACAAGGACCATACCAATGTTCAGCATATCATAACATGCCAGTCTTAGCCTACAGCTTTCCACTGGCCATCCTTCCCTTACCAAGAGAAGGCTAGACACTCAACAGTGATACTAATATCCATCAAATGTAAGACACACCTCACACAAATATGTGGGCATCAGGAGGCTGAGCCCATAACCAACTGAGTTGCCCCAGATTCCACGATGGTAGATAAACCATAGGCTTGTTTCACTGTACTATCACAGGCTCTGATTCCTACCACTTAGAAATGCACAGCCCCATGACTTTACCTTGACAGGAACACAGAGAATACAGGGGGCAAGGGCAGCCCCAGGGTCCTGAGAGAGAATCCAACAGCCTCACTTAGCTCAAGGTTTCATCCATCAAACCCCAGACAGTATTTGCTGTATTCAGTTTTGGTTGGAAATTCCAGTGGGATTTTATTGAGCAGAAGAACGCCACTCTATCAATTCACCCTCATAAACTCCATTAGAGTCAACCCACCACAGTATACAGTTTCTCCAAAAACACCTTGCTTTCATGCCCCCGGGGTCATTCATTTGTAGGGCAGCAGCACAGTGTGTATGAGGTTCACCACACAATGGTGAACAGATACCATGTCCATGGAAATAGCCACATGCAAGAGCTGGGACTTTGCACAGAACCTTTGTGCACTTCAGGGAGCATGGTTTCCAAGGATGAGTGCTGCCATTTGCTAATTAGCTGCGTACCAGTTGACACAGCTTACTATATTTTGCCCTAAGATTTAAAAAAAAAAAAGTTTTATTGTTGATATTGCTATTTTAATTATACATAGGTGTGTGTGTGTGTATCTACATATAAGTATATATACACAAGTGTAGGTGCTTTTGTAGATGGGAGGCATCATATCCTGGAGCTAAAGTTACAGATGGTTATGAGCTGCCTGACATGGGTGGGAACTTGGGTTCTCCAGAAGAGCAACAGGTGCTCTTAACCACTGAACCATCCAGTCTCAACCCTAAGTTTTACCAATAGCTAGGAATGTGTTTTGAAGGGCCTCAGACTCAAATAAGAACTTTTTATCATATTCTCCTGGCTCTTCCCTACTGAGTAGGCAAAATAGTTAAGAACAGGCTTTGAAATTCTGCCTTCTGTTGTGGATGGTGGCTTACATCTATAAAACCAGGAGATAAAGTCAGAAGAAATGTCATAAATTAGGGACCAGCCTGGGCTATATAATGAGTTGCAAGCCAGCCTGGTTACAAGGTGAGACCCTATCTCAACCCCTACCCCAACAAAAAATTCACCACCACCATCACCACTGAACACAGATCCTGGCTTGTGACCTATACAATTATAAGTCTCCAAAATGTTTTAGCACTGGCTTTAAACTCGGACATCAGAATAACCTACAATGTATATTGTAACGTAACATGGAAGTAAGTTAATACATAAATAAGTCTATAATGGCCCCTGAATATTGGCCCTGATGTTATGTATTTCTTAAAATGCTGAGGCTCTTAGCTTAAAATCAGTTGCTACAAAACCAAAATGTTCATGCAACCTTTTAAATTAACTACAGCCCAAACAAACATATTTTCTATTTATTTAGTGTATGCTTATCTGCTAGTAACAGTGTAGATGAATTTCTAAACAGTCTTATTAAATAAGGAACACAGAACCAAATACAGGGTTAATAGCCAAAGAGATCAGAGCAATAGCCACGACTAGCCTTAGTTTACCCCCCAGCAGTAGCTTCCCCAGAGAGAGAGACCTAACCTGCGCTTTTATTGCTTTCCTGATCTGCCTTCTCATTGGCTCTAAACCCAGCCATATGACTTCCTTGTCACTGCCTGTCTATACAGACCTCCAGGTCTCTATGGTTGATACTGGGATTAAAGGTTCCTGTTACGACGTTTGGCTGTGTCCTTGACCACACAGAGACTCTGCCTGCCGTGTGATTGGATTAAGTGTGTGTGCTACCACCACCTGACTCTGCTTATGGCTCGCTTTGACCTCTGACCCCCAGGCAACTTTATTTATTAACATACAAATAAAATCACATTTCAGCACAAATAAAATATCACCATACAACAGAAAAACCTTGGGCTATAACAAGCCAAGCTGCTGCTGCTCTTCCAAACTCTCTGATCTGGGGACTCATGTGCCTGGCTGAACTGTGGTTTCCTATGTGACTGTCCCAAACCTCAGGATCTTAGAATATGTTTCCAAAAAGAGTCATTAAGGAAGTAATTAAATTGAAATAAGGTTTTTTGTTAGTTTGGTTTTTGGTTTTTCGAGACAGGGTTTCTCTGCATAGTTTTGGTGCCTGTCCTGGATCTTGCGCTGTAGACCAGGCTGGCTTTGAACTCACAGAAATCCACCTGGCTCTGCTTCCCGAGTGCTGGGATTAAAGGCATGCTCCACTGCCATCTGGCTGAAATAAAGTTTTAAGTGTGGACTCTAATTCAGTATGGCCTTGGTCTCTTTAAGAGGAAATTGAGACACACACACACACACACACACACACACACACACACACACACACACACACAAGTGAAGCTATAAGAACATTGGGAGGAGAGAGGCCTTAGGAGAAACCCACCATACCCACACCTTGACCTTAAGCCTCTGTCCCCCACTACAGTGAAGGGATACAGTTATTAAGCTCCTTGGCCTGTGACTTTGTTATAGTTCCCTGAGTTAATGTGTGCTCCAGTCCTGCTGCAGAAAAGCATTCCATAAGAACATGACCCTCCCTGCTGCCCCTTTCCTCCAGTTTCTGGCCTGTTTCTCATCTGGGGTGTGGACCCCCACTTTGAGGGAATTCTCTCTGTGGCAACCTATCAAAGTGCCGCTTACACGTTGTATTCTATCACATCTGTTCCTATCTTTTCCTCCATCTACCTCAAAACCCTCACACTCACATTACATTTATGTTTATATTTACATACACCTATATCATATTCAACCATGCTTTGGATGACTGACACATTGTCATTGCTGGCGATTGAGACATATAGCAGCAGGCATCATAGCTGAAAACTAAAAGTAATGATGGCTGTATGCTGAGGCTCTCCACAAAGCCACAGATTCAAGAACAGACAGGTTGTGAGCATCTAAGTTTGTGACAAGCATGTCATTACACATGAAAGCCTACAGGGTTATAGGCTGTACTGACAGATTTACATAGATATCACAGGAAGATATTACAACAACCTTCTGAATTAATAAACTACTATTTCAAGGAGCTGGGAAGGAGCTTGGCCAGTAAACTGCTTGCCATGTGAGCATGTGGAATTGAGTTTTATCCCCAGCAGACAGCTTTGGTTGTGTGTGGGAGCACACACCTGTAATCCAGAGTTGGGGAGGTTTGCTAGCCAGACAGTCTAGTCGAGAAAGAGTGAACTCCAGGTTCAGCAAGAGGCCCTGTCTCAAAAATTAAGATGAATTTTGTTTTACACCTGAAGAGAATTCCATCATGTATATGCACAACATTTTCATTGTCTATTCATCATTTTAAGGACATAAAGGTTGTATTTTCTAGCTATTGTAAACAGTATCAATGAATATGGCTGAGCAAGTATCCTTGGAGTAGGATGTTGAGTCTTCAGGCACCTGGGAAGGAGTGGTAGAGTTGGGTCATATGGTAGATTTATTTTTAGCTTTTTCTCTTCATTTCTAACACCAATTTCCCTAGTGGCTGCCCAGTTTGCAGTCCCCCCAACAGTAAGTGAGGATCCCCCTTTTCCCACATCCTCGCCAGCATTGGTTGTCAGCTGTTTTCTTGACATTAGCCATACTGACTGGGGCAAAATGAAATGTCAAAGTGATTGTAATTGACATTTTCCTAATTGCTAAGTATACTGAACACCTCTAGATATTTTCAGGTAAATGAATGGAACCAGAACATACAATTCTGAGGTGACCCTGACCCAAAAAGACAATCTCCGTGTGTTCTCAATGTGGATCCTAGCCTCAAACCTTTGGAGTCTGTCATCTGGAGTAACAGTGAACATCAGGAAAGCAAAGGGACCTTGGCGGAGCTCTAGCAAGGAGAAAAGTGGGACATGGCGCAATGAAGGGGAGACCACAGGAGGGACTTACCTGGGAGGGGAGAGACACAGAGGGAGAGGGAGGAAGGTGGGATAAATAATACTAAGGATGTCTGAAAAAGCGGTAAGGAATCATATTGTTTCATGTCTACTTAAAATTACACACACACATGCCAGGGCAGTGGTGGCACATGCCTTTAATCTCAGCACTTGGGAGGCAGAGCCAGGAGGAGCTCTGTGAGTTCAAGGCCAGCCTGGGCTACAGAGCGAGATTCAAGACAGGCACCAAAATTACACTGAGAACCCTGTCCTGAAAAAATAAAAAAATAAAATAAAAATTACACACACACAAGCCTCCTTGTGCTTAGTATAGGCTATGTTCTTACACTTTATAGAAAGAGGAGGTAGAAAGAGGAGGTATGTGAGAGTATATACAAGTATGTGTGTGAGTGTATGTCTGTGTGAGTGTGTGTGTAAGTGTATGAGTGTGTAAGTATGAGTATGTATGGGTGGGTATGTATGGGTGGGTGTGTATGTGCACATTAGTGTTTGTAAGTGACTGTGTATGTATATGAGTGTGTGTGTGTGTGTGTGTGTGTGTGTGTGTGTGCTTGTAATTTAAATGAAGTTATACCAGTTGGGATGACAATCTTTTCTAAGAGCCATAGACTACAACCAGGCATGAGAAACCTCCTGTGGAGTTACTGGAGTCCAAGAGAATCCCCAAACAATAGAAGCTATTTCCATTGCCCTTGGTTGCCCCCTAGAAATTAAAGGTAAGTTTCTATTGCTGAAGACACCACACATGTTAGACATAGGACTTGGAGGAACCAAGCTGGAACCAACCTGAAAGCCTCTTCTTCCCAAGGACCAGCTCTTACAGTACCAGAAGGAGGGAGCTATGTAAGCAGTCAATGGGAGAGAAGCAACAGTACTCCTGCGGTCTGTAACACCTGTTACCAAACCAGTGACCAGAATGGCAAGACATCCTCAAAGATGAAACAGTTGTACTTACACCCTGAGGTAATCAACAGCCATCCAATTGGACTAAAGGCCCAGTCAATGGAGGGAATTCATGTCCATTACCCATGCTGGTGAGGCCATAGGCCCGAAAGAGAACCAACTGCTGCCACCTCACTAAGCCAGTATAATTTCTAACTGCATTCCAAATATTTACCCTATACCCACAGGTACGTGTGGCACTTACTCTGCACCAAATAAGTGTCTTTCTGCAGCAGATGGAGACCATTACAGAAAGCTACAAATGACCAGAATGCCAGACCGACTGAATGGGTTGACCACTGATACATCTACAACCCAATCGCTGCACCTAAGCCTCAAGGAACATGCAAAGTGGGGGTGGATGGAGGGATGTGAAGAGCCAGAGAACCAGGATGGGGTCTCTGTGGCTGGACAATGCTTTCTACATATGACAAGGAAGCTGTACCCAAGAAGTCTAATAAAATGATTGCCTAAACAAGTCCTTAACAATGACAATACCAATATGCATGCCAACATGCATGGCATGGGTGACTTCTCATGGCTCTTCACCCCCAGAAGAGCTACAGGAAACTGATGGTTGCTTTGAGAAGGAGAATCAGTCTTCTCCATGGGCCAGCCCACTGAGAGGTTAGCTAGTCCCAAGAGGTCAGCCCTAAACACATATGAGTAATATTAAATATCTCAGCAGATTGTCATTATAAACTTTATACATAAATATGTAAACATAAAATATATATGCATATGTATAATTAAAGAAAAAGAAGCCATACCACTGAGTGTGATGGCACAAACCTTAAGTCTCAGCACTCAGGAGAATTCAGAGGCTGCTGGGTCTCTGTGAACTCGAAGCTAGCCTGGTCTACATGGTGAGTTCCAGGACAGAGCCAGTGTTACATAGAGAGACCCTGTCTCAATATATATTTCTTCTGCCACGTTCCCCAAGGCTTCAGTGAAGAGACAGTGTTGTAGGTTTATCAAATGGGACAGTAAGAAGGAGTGGGTGGGACCTCGAGGTACTGGAGGAAGGAGAGGGAAGGGAAAATGATGAAATTATAGTACTCATATATGAAATTATAAAAAATAAAAGGAGGAACAATCAGGAAGACACTCAAGGTGGACCTCTGCCTCTACTCACAGGCACACACTCTCACACACACCCCCAAAAACATGCCCACACGCACACACACACATTCTCATTCCTTTTCTCTCTCTCTCTCTCTCTCTCTCTCTCTCTCTCTCTCTCTCTCTCTCTCTCTCTCTCTCTCTCAGTCTCTCTCTCTCTCTCTCAGTCTCTCTCTCTCTCAGTCTCTCTCTCTCTCTCTCTCTCTCTCTCTCTCTCTCTCTCTCTCTCACACACACACACACACACACACACACACACACACACACACACAGTTATTCCCAGTTCACAGTTGGAAAAATCTAAGTTACTATCTATAAATATCTGTTAAATAAATATTAGGCAACTTGCCTCTTATCAAACGGAAATGTTTTGATAAGAGAAACAATTTGATTGGGACTCCAGATCTATTTGACAGCAGAAGCTAAACAAGTAAGACATGCAGTTCAGTTTGGGCTTTTGAAAGCTGGATTATGTTTGCTTGGCAAACCACGCAATGAGAAGCTGACAAGGATGTACCACGCTTTCAGAGTCTCTCTAAACAAGAAGGTGGGAGATACCCATGCTACATGCAAACATATGTCCAAGCCCTGAACATTTACCTTGTAAGGATTCTGACTATTGTGGTGATATTTCATTTGTGCTCTAACAAATAAAGCTTGCCTGAGGATCAAAGGAAAAAGCCAGCCACTATATTAAACATAGAGGCCAGGCCAGGCAGTGGTAGAACGCCTTTAATCCTAGCATTTGGGAGGCACAGATTCATCCAGATCTCGGTGAGTTCAAGGCCACACTGAAAACAGAGCCAGGTGTGGTGGCACATGCCTTTAACCCCAGCACTAGTTAACCATAGAGGTCCAGAGGTCTGTACAGACAGGAAGTGATGTAGCTGGGCAGAGAGAGAAAGTAAGATGGTAGGTCACAGAAAGGTATATAAGGTGTGAGTATACAGAAAGTAGCTCTCTTGGGCTGAGGTAAGAACTTGTGGCTGTGGCTTGTTCCATTCCTCTGATCTTTCAGTTTTCACCCCAATATCTGGCTCCAAGTTTTTTGTTAGTAAGATCATTTAGCAATTCATGTTACAGACTGTTGTGTCTTTTCTCTGGTACTCTACAAAAACATTTCAAAACAGAGCCATGGAGCCTTAGTACCAAAGAACTTAGAGCTTGGAAGTTATTTGGTCCAGTCTCACATCACAGCCTTGGAAAAATAAACTGGATAAGAACATGCTGAAATAATGAGATTAGCAAGAGAGGTGGGAAGGGACCCGGCTCCGCTACAGTGACAGGAGTAACTGTGAAGAAAGCAAGGACCCCAGGAAGGGCTGTGGCCACAGGAGAGGAATGTCTGCAGTGTGACTTACACATGGACTCTTGATCATTGCGACAGTTGCTGTCGTCTTCGTCCTGAACAAAGCAGTTTCCGAGCGGTGTCACACGGGCAACTTACGCCACATCTGTATTTGAATTGATTCCTCTTACAGACCCGCGGTTACATCTTTTCCCACTATTGCATTATTTCCATCTTAATTTCGGCATCAACTGTTACTTATTCACATTACTGAAGCTATAGACACGTCATTAAAATGATGTCAAATGAGAAGAGAACAAGAACCAGGCAAATGTAACATGTATTTTATGATAAGCATCAGAAAGAACTAAAAATAGCTCAGCTTTATTTTTGTCTCAAGGAAAGCTTGTAAAAAAAATAAGGTGCGCACTGCATGTCACCACTCAGAGCTGTAAAGACACGGAATCACCTGGAAAAGTCAAGGCGTGTTCTCTTTTGTGGGAGAGATCAGGGGTTCTTTCGAAGACGTCCCATTCACATCCTCAGTTCAAGTCTTATTTTTGTCTTCTTGTTTCTTTTTTACTGCTTTCTTTGGTTATATGGAGACAACGGAGACTCGATGGTTCTGGATTGGAAGCTTTCAGATGAATCCTTCACCTGCAGCGGCAACCGTCACCACAACTCCCTCTGAGGAAAATAACCAGTGGTCTTCTGGAGCTTCACCAGAAACTTCTTCAGCGCCGCTTTCTCTTTGTCAATCTCCCTGAAGCGAAGTGTTAGAGCTTTCTGGAGTTTCTGAATGTGAAGCTTGGTTCTCTTTTCCTCTCCAAGGTTGTTCACAAGGGCCTTCCGCAGGTTCGAGGGGTCGCCTCCAGTTTTGATGTTCGTTTTTCTCACTATGCCACCCATTCCACCCAGTTTGTGACTGTGGCCAAGGAGGCTCGAGGAGGCTCGAGGCAGGGCAGGGCAGCTGCCTATAAATGTCTCTGTAAGTGATTCTTCTGTGGTTTGGAATAAAGAACCAGAGTGGCATGGAAACAGAGCCTCACGGAATCCTGGAGCTGAGTAACGTCAGGGACACCCCTAGCCCCACACTCTAAGGTTCAGTGCTCAGGAGACGGTTTTGAGCTAGGAGATTCACCATTCTTACTCTAGGAACGTAGATGAGTAGATCTGAGTGCCAGACTGGCAGTCAAATGCCTACTGCCACTTGTGTTTGGACTTGATGCCACATGGTAAGTGCCTTAGGCGGTCATCATCAGGACCAGAATGTTTATGTTCATGGGGAGAAAAATTAAAGGCTGATTCAATAACTGGGTTAGTTTCAAAAGTGATTCATTCTCATATGTGTGTGTATTTATACATACACATTTCTATTTAATACATATATATAAAATATCTATAATCATACTATATATTTATGTTTAATATATTATATTATTTTACATATTATATTATGATATTTATATGTACAATATATACATATATTCCAAAACGGAAATATATCTTTATTACAATATATATTTCTGTTACAGAAAGAACTAAAATGAAGACAGTAGCAAAGGTATATGTACGCTGATACACGGGACTGGGAACGGAGAGATGATACGAACCTGTGATTTTTCTGAATCAGCGTGAATTCATGGTTGTATCTGTCAGTCAGTACAAAACCACAGTTCTACTGTCAGCAGCTGCAGGGACGGCTCACCACTCTAAGACTGTCACCCACGGTCACTCACGGCAGCCCAAGGGGCTCTTCTAATCTCTTAGAGACTTCAATTTCGGCAGAGCCAAGTCCTTCACTACCGAGCAGAATCTCAGTGTGACCAACCGAGTGTGACTAATCTCAGTGTGACCAATCTCAGAATCAACCAGTGTGAGCAACTGCAGTTTATTAAAAGACATTTGAAACACAGATTTTTACGAATGAGTAAAAGAAAGTAAGCCACACTAGAGACCATGAATGTGCTTTTCAGAGACGAAACACACTGAAATGTCTTGACAGTGAACACACATGCTGTTTTGGTGGGCCTCAACTGACATCTGAAAGCGTTGTTAGGAAGTCTCCACACACTTTAAAAAAAATGCTTAAAATAACGAGAGGCTATTTTAATACATTGGCTGCCTGGCAGCGGACAGTCATGAGGTTGGCTCTTCGAGGAAGCTTGATTTGATCAGAGTGCAGAGGTCAGTTTTGCATACAGTGGCAGAGGAATGGAGTTTCTGGAGAGGATAGAGAACAGGCACTGGAGGACTGGAGAAACAGGAGGCTGTAAGAAAGAAAAGATGGGCAAGTCCCCTCTGCAAGTCACCAGGGAGGGTGCTCTGGACGGGAGATAAAACTGGAAGCCACTAGGGTTGTGGGGTGGGGATGAGGGTGGGGATGAGGGTGGGCAGGATATGTTCCTTTAATGTAAAGGAGGCTTTCTGGTTGAGATTCCCAGAGGATTACAGTCTGTAAATGGGAACATAGAAAGGGCTTAACTAAATGTTAGTTGTTCTGGGATTCCTAATTCTCAGTTGACAAGGGTCAGCTTCAGCCGGGTCCTGAGTGACAGATTCCTTCCCCTTCTGTGTCCCCATAATTTGTCCCTGCATGTGTGTGTGTGTGTGCGTGTGTGTGTGTGTGTGTGTGTGTGTCTGTGTGTACATGCTTATGAAGACACACATGTGTAACTAGAGTTTTCCTGCCTGGCCCACAGTCAGGACAAATCTCTCTCACCTGCCAGTCCCACAGCCACTCAGACCCAACCAAGTAAACACAGAGACTTATATTGCTTACAAACTGTATGGCCATGGCAGGCTTCTTGCTAACTGTTCTTATATCTTAAATTAATCCATTTCTATAAATCTATACCTTGCCACATGACTCGTGGCTTACCGACATCTCCACATGCTGCTTGTCCTGGTGGCGGCTGGCTGTGTCTCTCTCTGCCTTCCTGTTCTTTCTTTTCTCCTTTCTGTTAGTCCCGCCTATACTTCCTGCCTAGCCAATGGCCAATCAGTATTTTATTTATTGACCAATCAGAGCAATTTGACATACAGAACATCCCACAGCACAGATATATGAAAGCCAAAGGAGCACTTCAGTTTTGAGGCAGGGTCCCTAGATCACCTGGACTTTGCCAAGGAGGCTGGGTAGCAAGTCTCAGGGGTCTCTTGTCTCTGCCTTCCAAGTGCTAGAATTACAAGCCTGTTCTGCCACATTCAGCTTTTTTACATGAGTTCTGAGCATCATACTCATGTCGTCATGATTTCAAGAAAAGCCCTTTGCCAACTGATCCACACCTTCCCAGCCTCCCTGTCTTTCTATCCATCTTTAGTTTCCCCTCTAAGATTTTGATCTAGAATTTATAAGAAATTTCAAAACTAAATACTAAAAATAATCAAATCATCCAATCAATATATAAGTAAATTAATTGAACAAGCAGTTAAATTCAAAAAGAAAGTTGTATCCAAAGATCCTGCAGGTTACAACAATGACTTATCTGCAAAATACGCTCCTTGATTTAAAAATGGCGTGGATGTTGGGAGAGTAGCCAACCACTTTTCTATTAGACTAAAGCCTGCTCCATGAGATGGACCTTGACACTGTTAATGAGGCCAAGAACCTGAGACTAGATAGGTCATAGACCTAGGGTGAAACCTACTAATATTAATCTGCTAAATGAACATAGCAATAAAATGGTTCCTAATGACATAGTACTATACCCACCGAAGAGGCTTCTTCTTGCAGCAGATGGCCCTTAACACAGAGACCTATGACTAGACAATGTGCAAAGGGAGAGCTCATGGAACACTCTGTCCCTAATGGGATGTCTTTATCACTCCCTTGCCCTCAGGCCTCGGGATCTATGTGAAAGAGGGGGGTGGAAAGACTGTAAGAGCCAGAGGTGGTGGATGATTTCAGGGAAACTATTT
Source organism: Peromyscus eremicus (assembly GCF_949786415.1). Lineage (NCBI taxonomy): Eukaryota > Metazoa > Chordata > Mammalia > Rodentia > Cricetidae > Peromyscus > Peromyscus eremicus. The sequence continues at coordinate 13,789,089 of NC_081420.1, forward strand.
CCCACACACAACAGGGCAGGTACACACATGAATTCCTAGAGACTCTGACAGAATGCAGACATCTACACAGGCTCTAGCTGGCACAGAGGCGGGGAAGTAGTGGCACAAAGTTCCACCCCTAACCAAAAAGCTATTCTCAACTGGTAGCTGCTGGGAGCAGGGAAAATCCGTTTTCTTTTCCAACGGAGTGACACTGGGTATATTAACCACACTCCAGGACAGACCCCTGGTGTAGTTCATCAGGAGTAGTTGACCAACACAAAATGGACTCCACATTTTTTTTGTGGGTTTTGTTTTATTTTTTAAGAGAAAGAACACAAAGTTGGGTGGGTAGGGAAGTGGAGGAGGATCTAGGAAGAGTTGAAGGAGGAGAAAGAATATGATCAAAATATATGAAATTCTCAAAGAATAAATAAAATAATAATAAACAAATACATATGGCCGAAAGCTTATTAAAACAACAACAATGTCATCTTAGCAATCAAGGAAATGTGGATTAAATATGCTTTAAGATTCCATTTCATTCCAGTCAGACTATCTATTATCAAGAAAACAAGATTCATGATTACAGCAGCTGTGTTACCTGTACAGACTTAAACAAGATGGGCTCATTAACATTCCTTCGTGGATGGGAGACGGGCTTATGTGGCTCCCCCCCCCTCAGGTACTAGCAATTAATGGTTGCTAGGGGAGTGAAAGTAATTTTCTTCAGTGACGTAGCCACTGGTAACCTGCCCACGTTCCAGGAAATAAACCCATCCATGTTCATGCACGCAACCCTAATTAAACTTAGTGAGCCGCAAAAAAAAAAAAAAAAAAAAAAGCAAAACAACAATAAAAAGTCATGGAAAGTAAAAGGGGACCTGCTGAGGAAAAAGGATTCAGGGAGAGCGGAGGGAGGGAGGGAGAATAAGGAGGCTGGAATTGGCTAAATGCATTATACATCCAAATGAAAATATCAAATAAGTAAATAAAGAAGAAAACGAGTGGCAATGAGTGATGGAGAGGATGTGTGTAATGATGAGATCTTCATTCTGGGAGCTGCCTTGCACACACTCGAGCACACACACACACACACACACACACACACACACACACACATGCACACACCAAAAAGATCTATGCATATTCAATACAGATGATAAAAAATAACATACAAGTGTCCCACATATTACTTAACAAAAGTTTTATAATCTAGAAGGTAGAATTACAGCATGACAGAATTAAAATGCTTTAAAAAGTCAACCAAAATCTGTATCTAACCAAACTGTCATCCAGAAGTGATAGACATTCCAGATAAACAAAAGCCAAAGGCATTCATTACCACTAGACTAGGCTTGTAAGAAATGTTAGAACTGGTCTGGGTGGGACGGCCTAGTCTGGTAAGCACTTGTCTTGCATGTGTGAGGACCTGCATTCCATCCCTAGAAGCCACATGAGAATTCTGGGCCTAGCGATGAGTACTTGGGATCCCAACACTAAGAAGGTAGAATTAAGAGACAGGGACACCGGGGGGGCTTGCAGGCCAGCCAGTCCACCCTAACGGGTGAGCTCAGGCCAGTGAGAGACCGTACTGCAAAGAAGGGAGAGAGCCTTTCCAAGGGCAACACCCAAAGTCATCTTCTGGTCTCCACTTGTTGCACACACATGAACATGCACACACATGCAAAGAACAAGCACAGCAATGTCCATTTGGAACTCCTCTGTGCCTCTTCCTGTGTTTTTCTTTCTGTCTTTCCATGATCATTTTTAGTGAAGAAAAGCAGTCCCTCAGGTTTCAGTTAACTAGCTGCAGGAGTGAAATTCTGCTGTGCTAATCCTGACTGTTCCTGCACATATCCTGGCATGTTAAGACCTTCCATTCCCAAATCCCTAGGATCTGTGCCCACTCAACACAAGCCAGTGATCCGCACCACATAGAACTGAAGGATTGACAGTAGGGATGTAGCTGTGTAGGTAGAAACCATGTCCATACTGTAAATGTGAGGTCAGAAAGATGTCCGGAACAGAAAACTATTGTTGGTTGTTTTCTGGAACTTGAGGGGTAGAACTAGGGGCATTAGGGGATAGACTGGGAAGCAAAATGAATCATTTGCTTTTCCCCTCGTTCTTTACGTAAGAGTTATCATTGTCATGGGACATTCTCTGTAATGGCTCTTCACTTTACAGATTAATTTTTTTTAAAGATTTATTTATTTATTATGTATACAATGTTCTGTCTGCATGTATGTCTGCAGGCCAGAAGAGGGCACCAGATCTCTTTATAGATGGATGTGGGTGCTGGGAATTGAACTCAAGACCTCTGGAAAAGCAGCCAGTGCTCTTATCCTCTGGGCCATCTCTCCAACTCCCTGAACTAATTTTTAAATAAGAAAGTGGAGACACTGGTCCCAGGTGGTTGACTCGTTTTCAACAAGAAAAGAAGACAGCACTGTGAAGAGACAGTCCCTGCTCAGCCTGGGAATTCATTGTCACCTTCTCCCTGTAAGCACTGGTGTCCTGGAAAGGCACCTTGTGCCCCGGAGCCCTCAAAGATGGAGATCTGACACAGAAAAGTGGTCTCTATTTTTTCAGAGCCAGCTTTGAGGCAGGAGGATCATGATTTGGAGGCTAACCTGGCCTACATAGTGAGACCCCAAGGAAGTTAAAATGGTAACACAGAGGTTAACTCGGCCTATGTAGGCAATGTCACTAGGCAGAGTTAGATGTGGGGGGGGGGGGTAGGGACACAGTTAAATGAGTAAGGTACTTCCTGAGCAAACACGAGGACCTAAGTTTGGCCCCCAGTACCCAATGTGAAAAGCATGATGCAGCAACATGTGCAATAATCCCAGCACCCTGGAGGCCTCCAGAAACAGGAGGATCCCACAGAGTTGCTGGACAGCAAATCCAGCAAACTGGCAAGTTTCAAGCACAATGAGAGAACCTAGCTCAGAAAAGAGATCAAGAGCAACAGAGGAAGGCATCTAAGAGCAACCTCTGGCCTTTATATGCAGGTGCTCATACATGCACACACATGGACACACAAATGCACACACACACACACAAATCATTTTTAAATCCATTTAAAATGCTGGTGATATGACCAGTAACTGACAGTTTAATATCACCCTGCCGCTACAGCTGTATTGCAAAAGACAAAAGTGACCAGAATGTCCTGTGTCCTGGCTTTTATGCCGTTCCAAACATGTAAACTACATCATGTAAAGTTTGTAAAGTGGACAAAGAGGAGCCAGAAGCTGAGACAGAGCTAAAAGGTGACAGATGTAACATTTTAACAGAACAGGACTTTATATTTTATCAGGATAGTTCCTTTTGGTTTCTACTGAGTTGTCAGGCTTTGGGCGTCTTAGAAAGACCGAGTTATAACAAAATCAGGATTTTAAGTCTGTTGGGTTTATCTAAATGTGCATACAATTCAATCTTGCCACTATTCTTTCACTGACCTTCCTTAAGCATGAACAGTCGTGTTTACGGCAAATCCAACAGGATACGCGGTGAAGAGGACAGCCAAGGTTTCAGCCTTGTCCCTCGAAGTCAGCTAGGTCCCAGGGAACAGGATATGATGGGACACCTCTAATAGGATTCTAAAGCTCCAGTCACTCGTGTTCCTGATCAGAAAATCAGAAACTTCAGAGGTTGTACATTCTACAAAGAGGAGCACCCTTACAGGGCGTCCTTAATACGTCCAGGTGAAGCCATGTGGTCACAACAGCTTGATCCATACAGGCGTATGATGCAATTGCTAGAGCCTAGGGGCTTCTCCAGAGTCCCTAAAAACAATGCTTAAGACACCTCAGCCAGCCCTTACAAAACCAAGTTAATTCCAGTGTGCGTGTGTGTGTGTGTGTGTGTGTGTGTGTGTGTGTGTGTGTGTGTGTGTGTGTGTAGGCCAGAAATCAACCTTGGGTGCCATTCTTTAGGAACTACCTTCCTGGCTTTTCAGACAGGGATCTCTCACTGGGGCATGCTGATTAGGCTGGGATGCCTGGCCATCCAGTCCAGCAATCCCCCTGCCTCCACCTCCCCAGAGCTGGGATTATAGGCTTTTCAGTGGGTGCCAGGAATGAAACTCAGGTTGTCGTCCTTGTGAAGCAAGCACTTTACTCACTGGGCTGTCTCCCTGCTCCTCTCTTCTCAAACTTCAGATTTCACACCTGTGCAAACACTTGGCCTTCCCTGCAGTACTAGAGCACATTACAAGATTCCCCACTTTCCCAGCCTGGAGGCACCTGGCTCACAGACAGAGCAGTGCTGTGATGCAGGACACAGACATTCAGAGTATTCAGTACTGAGCCTCAGAGGTCACAGAATCTGAACTCACTAATTTCACATCAACTCAAAAAACAAAACCAAATTGCCCTAACTAGACAAAGCAACTTCTCCCAGCTGTTATAAAAGAGCCTACTCTCTTCTGTGAGTTCGAGGCCAGCCTGGGCTACAGAGTGAGTTCCAGGAAAGATGCCAAAGCTACACAGAAAAACCTTGTCTCGAAAAACAAAACAAAACCAAAAAAAAAAAAAAAAAAAAGCCTACTCTTTCTTGTGGGTGTGGTTTGCCCATGTGTCTGTCCGTGGAACAGATTCTTCATTAAAATTTTTATATCAATTCTAGTCTAGTAAATACTTTTACCCTGTGTCTTTGGCTTGTCATTCCTGGCAAGACATACAAGACACTCCAGTCTCCTCAGACATGTGCATAAAATCCACACAAGCTATGAATTCACACACACCTAGAGTTCAACATACGCATCACATAGCCCAGATACACACATACAACTCCCCCAAAACACTGAATATTCACATAAACTACAAAAGAGCCGTCACACATATAAACCAAGCCCCATCATAATCACATAGGATGGCTTTTAAGCTCCCTCATACAGTTCCTCAATCCAGTTCATACATAGCAATCCTAACGTTTTACACGAAGACACACTACCCTGAACACACACTGCTGCCACAGCCCCAAATGTAAACATGTCTTCCTTCTACCTTCAGGGTGCATGTGAAGAAATGGAATTAAGATGATCAGGAGCAGCAGGAGTGGATTGGCCACTTAGATTTCATCCCAAAGGAAGTGCGTGCTTTAAGAATTTTTGAGGAGGACACTACAAGAAGACAGTCTCATCCACCAGCCATTTTAGCACTCGGTGTCTGCGACAGACAGCATCTGGATATGAAGGGCAGAGGACAGAGCACGAGAGCAGTAACAGAGCAGATGACAAGCGACCTGTGTCAAGACAGCCCTAATGAGACACTTCAGATGACACACAGCATCAGGTGAGGGTGTTTGGGGGCCTAGTCTTTTCATGTGTGTAGGGAGGATTGTGGGGACATATGTGTGTGTGCATGTGTGTGTGCATGTGTGTGTGCGCGTGTGTGTGCACGCGCCTGTGTGGAGGCCAACGGCTGGTGTCACGTGTCTTCCTGCATTGATCTTAGTTCTGAGGCAGGGTCTCACTGACCCCGGAGTTGACTGAGCTGGCTGGGCCAGCTAGCCATGAGCTCTAGAGAGCCTCCTGTCTCCACGAGGTCCTCAGTGCTGCAATTACAGGTGCATCCTGCCATGCACAACATTTTATATGAGTACTTAGCATCCAGCTCAGGTCCCCATGTGTCCCAGTCACTATTCTTTTGCTGTGTGAGGCACCACGGCCAAGGCAACTATTATAAAATAAAACATCTAATTGGGCTTGCTTACAGTTTCGGAGGTTTAGTCCATTATCATCATGGCAGGGAGGGTGGCGGGAGCATGGTGGCACACAGGTAGAAGCTGGAGCAGTAGTTGAGAGCTACATCCTGATAGATAGGCAGAGACAGAGAGACTCTGGGCTTGGGATTTTTGTAACCTCAAAACCCACTCCCAGTGACACACTTCCTCCAACAATGCCACACCTCCTAATCCTTTCCAATAGTGCCATTCCCTGACGACTAAGCATTCAAACAGTGAGCCTCTGGGGGCCATCCTTTTTCAAACCACCACATTGTGTTTGCACATCAAACACTTTGCTGACTGAGACATCCTCCCACATTATGACTTCTTCCCAGATAAATTATGCTCCTCATTTTACCTTTAAAATCATTCATGCAAAACTGTTCCAGAGACTTAACTATAAGGAATTCAATATAAGATCACAGTCTTTGATTTCTTCATTCAGTGATATTTAATCCGTCTCAAACAATGAATTTTAGCCTCTTGGGTTATTCATATTCTGCAAAGACCAGCCTCTTCTGGGTATTATACAGACAAAGGAGGTTAAAGGAAAGAAAAAGAAAAGGAAATTTCCTTTATTTTAACCACAGGGTCATGACCACTTGGAGCACGGCTCACTGGTGACCTAAGATATATCACACAAATAACTAAAACCTAACTCATATGACTAATGGCACCTTACAGGGATAGACAGTCTGAAGACAAACAACTCACACTGTAGAATCTGCTGCTTAATAAGAAAGTGAGATGGCACCCTATCTATCCAGCTGTGGACTCAAACAAACGGCCCAAAAGGTAACACCAAGTGACTTCCTTCTCAGTCAGAACTGGACAAGACTCCCACTCCTTTCTCAGCTGCATGATCCTCTCTCTAAGGCTTACCTACAGCTTTCTTGCACTATATTTCAATAAATCCTGTCTGTCTGTCCATTCCCTTGGTGATTTCACTTACTGCCCACATCACTGGCTTTTCATATACATTTTACATCTTACAGGAGTCAATAGATGAAGAGCATGTGTACTATGTCTATATAGCATGCACACATAATTTTTAAGATGTTTATCAGCAACTAAGACATATGGCCTAGGCACAAGAAGGGCTACAAACAGAAATTTGGGAGAAACTTCAGAGAATAGGGTAAATTGTCTTGAGTAAAACTGTTTCCATTGCTTTAGATTTCTCCCAAAGAGGGTTCTAAAGTCTTGGCATGAAGTGTGTACTCATTTTTGGGTATACCAACTCTCTACTGCAGCAATACTGTGGACAAACATGTAATAGGCATTTACTTCATCAGTGACTACAGGGGCCTCCTCTGAAAAGTGCTTCTGCCCAGCTCTGAGCTTACTAACATGACAGGGACGCCATTGTCCTGTACTACAGCCTTCAGCAGCCAGGCTCAAAGACAGAGGTAAAGGAGGAAGGCCTTAGGCAAAGTAGGTCATAGGGTATCAGCCATAGTGGACGGAGCCTACACTGAATCACACGGGCTAGGCAGGGATGTGGCAAGTGAGGAACTGAAGTCACTTCTGTCACACCTCCACTGGGGTGTAGACTCTGGGGACATTTGTGGGACAGTCAGAAACCCATACCCCTGTAAACATTCTTCATCTCTGCTCCCCATATGGAGACATCATGATGGGTGCTCTACAGGATTTGAAAGTGAACTGGTCTGCTCCCATCCCTGTGGTCTCAATCCTGAGGAGGACACGGGTTTCAAGCCTTTGTTGCCGTAAGATGATGAGACTGGGAACTGAGGAGCAGAAGCAAGGAGGCATGAGATGAGGCCAGCTGACTGGATACGGATGGGAAAGAGGACCATATCAAGAAAATTGACAGTGTGTTCTGAGTGGATGAGCAGTTAGCAGCTACAGAATTTATAACAAGTACATATGGGATGCCATTCACTGCTCCAGGCACTTTAGACGCACTGACTTTAATCTTCACAAGCCTGGACAGTTGATATCACTAGAAAACGAAGCTGGGCTGAGAGGTTAAAATGCTTACTCAAGGACACAGGTCTCTGGGATGTGGACAAGCTCCTCAGTCTGTCTTCTGTCCCAGGATGCACTTTAAAGCATTTGCCAGCCAATGCTGAAAACACTTTAGATATATGTGCTCTGGGGACGAAGTTACTGTGGGACACTGAAGGATACCCCAAAAACAGGAGGACCCCACATAAAATATTTATTATGCAACTGCCTACACAGGCAACTATCTTCTTGCTGAGAAGATGCTCCACTGTCCACTTCCTATTTCTGAGCTGCAGGGATTGTCTGGGTTCCCTTTACCTAAACCTATATCCACAGCTGAGTGGGTTCTGGGATGTTCTTGCATTAGAGCATCCTTGCATCCCTCAGTTCTAGTCTTGGGGTACCATGGAGGTATTTGTATCTGAAAAGATGGTTGAATGTAGTCTTGGTTTGTGGGAAGGATGTGGACCACCAGACCCTGAACTGAGATCTCTCAGTGTCCTCTGTCACCTGACAGTGGGATCACTTCTTGTCTTTTAAACTAAGATCAAATGAATTCACAAGAGGAGGTTTTGGAGGGAGAGAAGGGGAGGAACTTCCTGTGTGATGGTTGGAAACTGTCCGTCAGCCTTCTATCTCTGGCCTAAGATAAACAACCTAATAGCAGAAAACATTGCTTTTGGCTCACAGTTTTGAAGGCCACGGTCCATGGCCACTTGTCCCTGTGGCATCTGTGACAGTGGCATGGCAGGGTATCCTGAGGAAGAGTGTATAGCAGAGGCAGCCAGGAAAGAGAGAAAGGGATGGGTCCCAATATGCCCTTCAAGGCCATGCCTCTAATGACCTAATTTCCTTCCACTGGGCTCCACCTAAAGAGCTCCCACCACCTCCCAATAGAGCCACTAACGAGGGACCAAGTCTGTTAACAATCATGAGCCCTGAGAGATACTTAAGATCCAATACACAAGACCCCACCAAAAGCTCCGAAGGCTCACATTCATTCCAAAATACAAAATGTGTTTGATCTATCTCCCAGAGTCTCTCAAATTCTCAACAGTTCCTGCATTGCTTAAGTCCAAGTCCAAAGTCTCCTTTGAGATTCAAGGCAAACTCCTAAGACACCAACCAATTGAGACTGTGAGAATATTCCCACAAAAGATGCTAAATAGATGTCCTTGTGTTAATAAATAAAGTTGCCCGGGGGTCAGAGTTTTAGAGCCATAGCAAGTGCGTGGCGGTGGTGGCGCAAGCCTTTAAGGACCTGGAGGGCAGTACATACAGGCAGTGACAAGGCAGTCACGTGTTTAGGTTTACAACCAATGAGAAGGCAGAACAGCTAGACTATAAAAAGACATACACACAGGAAGTAGGCCCCTTTCTCGGAGAGCTCTCTTGGCTGAAGCAGGATAGCTGAAGCAGGAAGGGTAAGGCTCTTAGTTCTGACCTCTTGGCTTTCTTCTCTGAATCGGCTCTGTGTTTCTTATTTAATAAGATGGTTGGTTACATCTACATCCTTGTGATTACACTGACTAGTCTTTCATCTTGTGACAGCAAGTTTTACTTAAATGAAATAATTTTTCTTCCCACCATGCCCTCTCTCAAACTTTCAGATGGCTGCAGAATCTAAGCTTCCCCTGTTGCACTATCTGTGAGCCCCTTAAAAAAGAAAGGTATGCATGCTAAAAGATGCAAAGGCATTTGGTAAAAGTTCCGATTTCAAAGGGGAAGAACGAGGAAAAAAAAAAAAGGAGGAATTGGATCAGAACAAGATAAAAATGCAGTGGGGCACCGGGCGTTGGTGGCGCACGCCTTTAATCCTAGCACTCGGGAGGCAGAGGCAGACGGATCTCTGTGAGTTCAAGGCCAGCCTGGTCTACAGAGAGAGATCCAGGAAAGGCGCAAAGCTACACAGAGAAACCCTGTCTCGAAAAAACCAAAAAAAAAAAAAAATGCAGTGGGGCAAACATTAGAGTCTGTACCTTCATATCAAGCACCTGGGACATCACATAGATAACCAAGGCCGTGAACAGCACTTCTGTGATAAACGTGTCCACTTCAACCCATACACCTGTGCTTGGGGCTGGCTCTGCTTACTGGTTCTTTCAACAGGCATTCTATGCCCCTGGGGTCCCCTATATTCCTGGGGGTTTTATTGCAGCTTCACTTTCTCATGGGAATTGCTCCCCTAGATTCTGACACTGCTTGGCCTTACAGGATTTCTTCTATAATTCATATAGAACCAGGACCATAAGCTCTGATACCAGTGTGAGCTGGAGCCAGAAAAACATGGTCCATAACTAAAGAAGCCTCCGAATGCCTCAGGAGCTGGACTAGGCATAGCAGATTCCTGGGGACAACTCCCGGGGTGGCTCTGGGAAAGCAGAGTTCACTAGGGTGGGAGAGGTATAAGCTCTCTTCTCAAACACGAGCTTCTGAGCCTTGAATGGGAAGGCTATTGCTGATCTCTAAGATTCCCTCAAGGTATTTTCTACCCAGGGCAAAGCAAAGGACATTTTTCATTGCACCAATCTCTTTAGCAAGCATAACTCCCTTGATTGCAACTTTAAATACGCCACTTTCTGGTTCTCACACCACCTTGACAGCACACTCAGGATGACCTAATTTCTTTGACTATGCCTACTTCCAGAAGAAATCCTTCCTAGTAGTCCTCTGGGTGTGAAGAAAACCTTGACCATGGGCTGAAGAGATGGCTCCATGGGTATAGCTCTTGCTATGCAAGCCTGATGAACTTAGTCTGGGCCCAAGGACACCACATAACCCTGTATGCAGTAGGGTACATGCCTGTAATCCCAGCTCTCCTATGTGGAGGTAGGAGGCAGAGATGGGGAAATGTGAAGAAGCTTGTGATCCAGTCAGCACACACACACATACACACACACACACATACACACACACACACATACACACACACCTGTGTGCCACCAAACACATACATATATCATACATTGATGAATTTAAAAAAATCCCACAACACAAGAGTTTGGGAGACACTTAGCATAAGAGTCATAGCTCATGATCTGACCCCTTTACTTCCTCCATCAAGGGCTAAGACTGCTTCAGGCTATGTCTCTAATTCCTAGTCAGAAGGACACTCAACATTGCCTATTCAATAGACATCCAGGAGGCACACAGTCTAGAAAATTACCATGTAAACAATAATTTTCTTATGTTCCACCCCCAAATAGACCAATGTAAAATCTCACGGTCCCAAAAGAATATACTCCACAATTCCTGAATGCACATACAATCTACACAGCTTCTCCACTTCCATAGACAAACTGCCTGTATCCACCAGAAAACACCTTCATAAACCCCAAGAACTCAAATACATACAACAACTACAAACAACATATACTTCTCTAATACAAAAGACCAAACACAAACATTGGGTCACACATTCAAGCAAAGTCTTCAAGAACTCAGTCCTGAATAAGCACAAAGAGGATCTCTGAGCCATCAATGTACTCAGACACTGTACATATACACATTCCCCAAACACATGGATTGAATGCAATATATTAATACATTAATCTCACATGTGTGGAAACTTATGCCATGCACCAAAAGCAGACATAAACACACACACACACACACACACACACACACACACACACATGCGTGCACACACATGCACACACACACAATTTGTATTTTGACTATTTTTTGTACAATAACTTATATACATACAACTCTCACACACATTAGACCACACAGACAAAAACATTTTCAGTACCTGAATAAATATTACTATAACATACTATTCAATATTCTATATCTATAAAACACAAACTTCTGAGCTCATCCTCCAAACATTTTCATGAGCACTAGAAACACAGCATCATTAACCAAACCTAATGCACATTTATACACTGTGGTTTGAATGAGAATATTCCAGCTCAGATGTTTGAACACTTAGCCCCCAGTTGGTGGCGCTGTTTTGGGAGGCTTGGGAGGTACAGCTCTGCTGCAGGAAGTATGTCATTGGAGGTGGACTTTAAGAGTTTAGATACTCTATGCCATTCCCAGTTCAGTCTCTTATGAATTGTGCTTATGGTTGAAGATATGACTGCTCAGCTTCTTGGTCCTGCTGCCATACCTGCATGCTTCCCCTCCAAGATGAACTCTTACCCTCTGGAACTGAAAGCCCAAATAAACCCTTTCTTATACAAATTGCCTTGATCGTGATGTTTTATAACAGCAATGTAAAAGTAATAATACATTGAACAAACAACCTCTTTTTCAATGAACAAATATACATATTTTATGTACTCAGAGATAGATATATACCACCAGTGTAAATGCCCAAGACATAGAGAAGTATTACCTATAACATTTAAATTACAAATACAAACCACTCATTGATCCAGAATTATCTCTAGCTGCTAGAAAACACTTCCTACATCATCAATACTAACACGTGACTATATTATAAACCCCAATGCAGCAAATAGTTGCTACACTTGCCTGTGCAAATGCATAATCTCATCTATCCATCAAATACACACATCCTTGCTTATTTGCTATATGTATACTCACTACTCCCTATTTACCATATATAGAGCAACAGAGAACATTCATTCAAACTGCCATGACACTTTAATAAACATTCTGTCACCTAAATATTCTCCACACAAAATTCTGGTCACATATAGAAAATATAAACATTTACAAGCCATACAAGAAAATACAAATTCCATACCCATGTATTTCTCCACCAACATCAAACACTTATATAACACTTCAAATGTGCAAATATATCTGCCACCATATGTACAATCTCACCAGTTGCATAAATGAGATGACACACTTTGAATATCCACAATGAAGTAACTCCTCCATCTTTCAAATGTAGAATCATATGAACTTGACACTACAGGAGTACATATCCACTCTACAAGCCACCCTCCCCCCCCAAAAAAAAAACTTGTCACACACCTGTCTTCACATGCTATAAACACAGTAGACAAATCCTGTAACTATCCATGGCATTCCAAACATACAAATAATCCTGCATTTTCTCAACAATATTCTCCCTTTTGTATTGCCACAGAAATATGCATGATTTCTTTAACATTGTCCACATACACTTATTTCTTGCCCAAGGTGAATATATTTCTTCCAAACTCCACAACAAACAAAAAGATCCCAATTTTCAAGGGAAAAAGAGATAAAATATTTCCAAACCCATATTACAATACCTAACCCCAAGTCCAAGGTTACACGCATGTTATTTCACATTGTCTAAATACAATAAGCTCTACACACTATCAAAATCTCTTAATTCCAAATATCTAAACAAACACCATCACCCACATGAGAATACACATATCTGATTCTAACCACTCATAATCCAAAACTACAAATTCATACATAATGCCCAATTTATGTCCTAAAAATTATACAGCAAATTATACATACTGTTACTCCCCATAAGGTCAGCAAGCACAGCACCATATTATACATGAGAATACTCACCCCACAATTCTCATTTCCGAAATTAAAACACTTTTCACCTTCTTGGTCTCAAAATCCTACACACACACACACACACACACACACACACACACACACACGCACACGTGATTACATAATAGTCACACAAAATTTAATAATAAAATAGTCTTTGTTGTAAGTTCCTTTCACTCATCTGATTTTCACATAATGCTTTTCTTGATTACTGCCACCCTTAAGGTCCAAAAGGAGATGCAAGGCTGAATTTAAAAGGCCAGTTATTCAATTGTGAAAAGTCACTAACATCAATGACATTGATGGAGCTACAACATGAAGGATGTATTTCTTGCTGATATTTATGCTTGCATGTCAAAAGTTCACCCATTTTTCAACAACATGAGAAATTTGTTTGCTCAACTAAACAAGGCTTTCCAACACTTAGAAAGCCTCCTGAGAGTATAGGGGACACGGAAGAGGCACGCTTTCAAAGTTCACACCTCATTTATTAACTCCGCCCATCCACCCCAGCACACATATCAAAAGCCAGACAGCCTACAGAATGATGGAAAGAAGCCCTGGTCTGGGCACTTGCCAACGCCAGTGGTGTAAAAACTCCCAGGCTTCAGGCTGGCCTAGGGAGGGCACTCAGTCATTCAAGGCCACACTGCCTACAAGATACAAGAAACTAAAGCCAAGGATAGCGACAGTGGTGACTGCATGCTCAGGAAGTTAGGCTTGAGTTTCAGTTACCTTTTTCTCTGTAACGGACTCTGGACGCCGCCATATTCACCGAACGTTAGGAGGCATGCTCGCTCCAGCATCCTGCATGCTCGCGCTGGCGTGCCCGTGCTCTCTTCCACGCTTCTGTTTGAGCGGGTGCACAACGGACGGACGGATGCAGGGAGCCGATGGAGGCAAGCAGCTCGCGCTGGAACTCCAATAGCATGCACAAACAGGAGCGCTCAGGTGAAGCATGGAGCTTTGCGGGAGAGGAAAGAATGCATGTGGAGCATCGCCCCCCCCCCCCCCCCCCCCGTGCCCTGCCTCCTCACAGAACCTGGGCGCTCATCCCTCGGCGCACGCCTTTAATCCCAGCACTCGGGAGGCAGAGGCAGGCGGATCTCTGTGAGTTCGAGGCCAGCTTGGGCTACCAAGTGAGCTCCAGGAAAGGCGCAAAGCTACACAGAGAAACCCTGTCTCGAAGAAAAAAAAAAAAAAAAAAAAAAAAAAAAAGCCAGGTATTACAGACCTTCCACTCATGCGCTTAGCATCCTCACCGAAAACTGTTGAAGAAGTCTGGCTCCTTCTGCACCCAACGATTTGGATGGCATTTGTCTCCTTTGCACCTTTCAAAGAACAGTATGTTCTCTCCCATACTTGCTGAAACCTCCATTAAGGAACACTTCTAGCCAAAATTTAAAAAAAAAAAAAATCAGACCCAGAAAACACTCTGAGACATGACTTACCTGCCTCTAGGGTCCTTCCTATGACATCCAGTGTGTTAAAATCTACTTCGCAGGGGGAGCTTCTGCCAATAAATGTCAGTTCGCAAACGTTTCCTGTTGAGACTTGATAGTCTGGGTCCCTCTAAACCTCTCTTCCTGTCCCAAACCTCTGCCACAGCAGGAACACTACTGACTCCTACCAGGGAAGTGGGGCTTGCACCCAGCAGCTTCTGCGGCAGCTCTCTGGATTCTCAGTCCACATCCACCCTCAACCATTTCCTAGCAACCCTTCTTGTTACAAGGCAAAATGAGACTACTGTCTCACAGCCTTATGACACTGATAAAATGAGACACACATATCAAATTAGGAATGAGACTAGCTTTCTTTAAGGGGCTACAACTATACCCTCACACAAAAAGGCACCTGCTCCTTCAGTTATGATGCTGTATCATCATCAGAAAATATCACAAGTCAAATACATATTTAATTTACCAAACATCCAAGCATTGTACCTAGCATGATCCACCTTTTCATGCTCAGAATAGACACTATCCCATAATGGAGCAAAATCATCTACTGCAAATTCTTTTTATAATGGACTATCAAATATTTCATGCTACTAAAAACTTGCATCTGGTGTCTTTGCAAGTGGCGTCAAAAACTCTTCAATATGCAAAATGCAAACAACTCACCACAGTGTAGAACATTTGGATCTTTTACCCAACATGCATTGTGATGCCATCTCCAGTCTGTGCAATGATCAGACTACAGATGCAAATATTGTTTGTTGTGAATGCCTTTTGCTTTAGCATCCTAACATTAACAATTTCTAAGGCAATTAAGTCAGAGATAGCCTTTTCCTGCAACCAGGGAACATGATTCCAAGAACACCAGCATATAAAAAAAAAACAAGATGGAAGTCTACAGCTAGTGAATCCAGGATCATATTGGAGCATAAGATGGGCACATGCACACACAGAAATCAGTACTGGGCGATGGTAAATGGAATCCTGGCTTTTCCAAAATGTACACAGGTAATGGGTTTCTATGCCTAGAAAATCAGGGCCCTAAGAATGTTAAGCCTCTTTGTCTTGGAGTAAAAGAATGTTTTCTCTTTTCTTGTCCCTCTCATTTAACCTTGTTTCCATTGAGAAGCTCAGGAGGGCCAATTTGTCACATAAGCCCACACATTATTTTTTGTGGTAGAGAACAGATTTTTAATCATCAAATGTCTATTTGCAATAAAAGGACTCAGTACTACTGATCCAGAGAAGTGATTTCAGTTTTGAGTCCTGTGGACTACATATCTTGAGTGAAGCCTTGATGGGCTGGCATCTCTAGCAAAAAGAGATGGTGAATGGACTATCATGCTACAGGGTGCAGACATCCCAGCACTGGTTGGACACACAAGAACTGCTTCGTAAAGAATGTCATGCACATGGCAAGAAGATCCATGGATCTCCTGAGATCGTATTTTCAAATACGTCCGACTCTGTTACTTAGACCGTCTATATTTGTCTGCATATATGTTCTAATTTGTTGAATAAGTGTAAACAATGTAAAAATGTTCAAGAGCCTGCCCTCTGTAGGAGGGATGCAGAACGCAGGATGAAGGGAGTAAAACAAGGTCTACTGAAGAAATAAGAGGCACCAGCGACCCCAGTGTGCTGTGTCTATAAGAAACCATCTAAAATTTTCCTAGAGGCAAACACCAAGCATGTGCAAGCACCTCCAACAAGGATGCATCCTTTGAGGTTCTTATGCACCTGCCACAGCCCTTACAGAATGTTCCCCAGCCCTGGTTTACTCTTGCCCCTCCCCCGCTTCAGAATGTTAATGCCACATTCTGGAGCTGTTTACTTTCAAACTTTTCTCAGCTGTGGCTGGCTCTCTTGAGCATCCATCACATATTGGCGACTCTCAGTGTGATTTATCTGAGTTTTCTCACCATGGATCCTAGCAGACAGGCATGGTTACTGTCCAAGCCTGTAGGGATAGCTTCAGAAGGTAAGCCTGGAGTATCAGGGTATGGGACCTGACTCCCTGCCATGGGCAATTTAAATCTGATGCTATCAATGACTGACTGGACCAGGGGAGGGGATGGGAGACAGCTCTGGACTTCGGCAAGGACATCTCACCTCGGAGACTGACAAAGCTTATGGCAGGGTGAACAGAGTCCATGGTGGAACTGAGTTGCCACAAGGAAACACACTGGATCAGGAGATACGATGAGAGGCCCCAGACTGGCTCCTCCTGTGTGGCAGGCAGGTCTCCTGAGCACAGGTCATAGGTGTGGTGGGATGGTTCACTGTGGTGGCCCAGGGAAGGCTCATGGGCAACAGCTGAGCTCTGGGTCATTTCTCTAGGCTGCTGGAACTTGTGCTATGAAATTATGGATCCCAGGAATTTAACTGGGCCACCTTAGACCTTGGGAGGACAGTGTAGACTAGGCAGGAAACAGCTCAGTGGGGTCTTCTCTGCGAGGATGGAGGTTATTTCATCAACTGGCAGCCCAGAGTCCCTCATGCCTTACGACTGATGGAAGGCTTCTCCTTCACCAGGTAGTTGATGTTTTTGATTCTTCTGAAGGAGAGCAGTTAGGAAATATCAACTAACAAAGGAATGGGTGTCTGTTCTTAATTTTCAGACCTACTTTTTAAAATATCAGTTTAGAGGTATTGTCTTGGGACTATCTGTGCAGTTCCCTTAGCTCATCATGTAACTGTAATGGGAAGTCTCTCTTCCCTGACATGGAGTGCTGTTGGTTTGGGTGGGTTCTGAGGTGGCTGGGTCCTTTTCCAGGGGCTTTAGAGAGAAGCGTGTGTCTTGGAACATGTTCTGTGTTACTGTTAAGCAGAGCTAGAATGGTTGTTCTGGGTTTTTGGACTTGGCTCTCTTTGAGGGGGCCCTCATGAGTTCCTGCTTGAACAGCAATGAGCTCCAGGGAATTATGTCTCACTTGGCACCCTTATATTGGTGGGAGCTCACAAGAAAAGGACCACATGTGGTTTTCATTTCATGGCTAATTGTGACAATGCCAGTAGCTGTGGTAATCCCCAGAAACCTCCAGACAGTCCCTCCACTCACCTTTCTCTGGCCCTTTACAGCCTTCCACAGCCACTACCAGGCTTGCAAGGACAGGGTGTAAGGGAACTGCATGGCTGTCTTACACACATCAGTGCTGTGGGAACAGCTCCCAACCATGGTGGGAACCAGTGACCATGGCACTAGGGCAATGTGGGGCTGCCAGAATCCATTGCTGTTTCCTGTGGGAGGCATTAGGAGAGGGAGCAGGAGCATGCTACAAGGTCACCTCCAGAATTCCGGGGTGCCGGCTTGGAGGATTGCGCAGAGATGTTTTTGGTTTGTTGTGCTGGACTAGAAAGGAAGGGAGGTTTGAGAGTGTGGGAGGAACACTCAGAAGGGGATGAGGTCAATATCTGAAACCGGCCACCTTCACAGAGGCCCTTCTAGAGACAGGCCCTCATTGGTGGTGCCTTGCCTCCTGTGAGCATAATCACTGGGATGGTGGTCCAGACCAAATCGAAGTGATCCATCTCTGGGAAGAGAGCTAGAACACTGATGAGTTTTCTGCCAGGGATTCCAGAAAAAGCCTCTCAGAGGTGGGAAAGCTAAGGGCTCCTCTGCACAGACAGGGATCAGGGGATCCTGGTGGATGGAGAGGAAGATCCCTGCCGGAACAGTGCTCAGCCAGATGAGCCCAGCACAGAATTCCCCCAGGGAACTCTGCAAACAGTACAGTCTCCTCTTCCCCATGACCCTCTCCCAATTTCCACTACCAGGACCACAGAGTCACCCTCCTGTGCCCTTTCCCTCTTCCATCCACTCTCTCCTTTATCTTCACAGCATCTTCATTGGGACAGAACATGGCTGTGAACCCCGGTGCATCCATGCCTACATTTGCTACCCTGCCTGTTCTCCCACCTGCCCCCCAACCAGCACCCCAGTTATTCTGGGAGCCTCCAGCACCCCTCATGACTGCAGGCATCTCTCCCAGGAATCCTCTAGTGCTGTCTGCCTTGCCTGGGATGTCTTTGGTGGCAGAAAATGGAAGCACTGCCCTGGGGACAGCTGTACCTCTGAACATTGTACAGGTTGGGACACCAGGCAGGCCTGTCCAGCCTGTGCACAATGCCAACATTGTCCTCACTCAGGTGCCCCTCAACTATAATGTCCCCGGGACCCAGGGTGGTGGTATGGGGCACCCTGCTTCACTCATCATGACAACACCTGCCGCAAACACCTTCATAAATGCTCGGATTGCTTCAGCCGTCCAGCCTCAAGAAGGAACGTGGGTCCTGGGCCCTCATCCCCCGACCACACAGCCAGTCGTCCCGCTGGTTCCTGTCAGGTCCCCAGTGAACTCAGCACCACCCACAAAAGGAGCATATGGGGAGAGTGGTCCAGCCAATGTCCAAACCAACTCCCCAGAAAACTACTTGTCCAAACCAGACAGCGTCTATGGGAACTTCCGGCGCTGGCAGCATATCAAGACTCTGGTCCAGCGGCACCTGTCCCAGACTCCTGACGTGGCAGCTTTCTCCTGCTTCCTCATGTGAGTGTCACCTGTGCCTGGAAGGTCCTACTGGGGCTTCAACATGATGAGTGTGAGGTACACAAGGAAGGAGCTGAAGGTGATGGGGCCACTCCAGAGGGTCACACGCTGAGGAACAGCAATGTCACACTAGGGATTCTGGAGTCCCAGGAGCTAGGATTTGGATTTAGGCCTTTCACTCCATTTGGTATTTCTTCTCCTTAATGTTTTACCTTCTAGCATTGACATTAGTGTTTGGTGTTGGGGATGGGGAAGAGGGCCAGACTCCAGAAAGACCTGCACATTTGTCCCCACTCCATTGTTCTGGGGAATGTCCCTTAGGCCAGCAGGCTCCAGACCTGCACTGGGGAAATCTTTTGTCTCTTTGCACCATTGCCCCAGTCATTAACCCTGGGTTCCAGATCATTCTGTGCATTTTGTCAGTCAGCTCAGCCTCATGACCAGGTAGACTAAGAAGACTCAAACCACAGACACTGTATTTTCACAGTTCTGGACACTGGAGACCCAGACAGGACTTTGAAGGGTCAGTTCTGATGAAGTGTCCTTGGCTGTCTCACGGGACTCAAAGAAAATTTGGGGGATCTCGTCTTCCTTCCAAGAAGAGAACTACCCCATTCTGGGAGCCCCGCATCATGACCTAAGCCTGGCTACCACACTGGGTCCCATTTCCAGTGACTTTCACTTTGACTTTGTCACCCACACTTCCATGTTGGGAGCCTAAACCTCACTCATTCTTCCACACAGAGTGGTAGAAGGAGAATTCACGTGGCATCCAGGGAAACAGACATAGATCTTTGTGTTGATGTTTGCTGCATGGTTAGGCATTCCTCCCAGAGGCTGACTTTACACTGGCACAGGATACAGATGCATCTTGGGTTGGGTCTGCTGGGTCTGGAGTTGAGTGGTTCTAATGAATTACAGTCCGGTGCTTCGGTCCCTGGCCCGGAGGAAGCCCACCATGAATGTGGAGGAGGGCCTGTGGAGGGGTCTGCAGGAATGGCAGTGCACAAGCAATTATGACCGGATGATCTTCTTTGAGATGGCGGAAAAGTGAGTCAAGGGAGTCTTGAAGCAGGGTGTGTGGGGAGCTGTTAAACATGGATGGGTCTGTTGAGGCAGGAGTTTTAAGGAGGGTATGTGTTGTGGGTAGTGCTCAGTTGGAGCTAGGTCTAGTGAGTTGTTACCTACACTCTGCTGAGAGAATCCTAACACTTGGGCCCCTGGTGGCAATCTTGGTGTCCAGGATGCTGTTTTCACTTCCTGGAGTGCTGGGCTATCTGCCCCATGGTCCCAGCAGCTCTGACCTCATTAATCATGAATCTAGCAGGGTCAGGGTGGGAGAAGTGGCCTATCCCAGCCCCATGGGGTCTCCTCCAACACTGGGGGTTGTGCAAAGCAAACATGCTCCACAAGTCTTAGGCCAACTACCTGGCATGGAGCCACTGCTTTTCGACAGTAGAACCCACTGCATCTCAAGAGAGTGGCCTCAGTTGTATCCTTATGTACCTGGAGTGGATATGAACGGAAGCATGCAGAGAGGAGAGAAGCCCCTTCCACACTCTGAGGACATGTCTGGTCTCTCTGCCTTTGCTCCATGTGATGCTGCTGTGCACACAAGCCAACAAAAGCTCCCAGAGGGAAGCAGCCACGGCTCTCAGCTTCCTTTCTACTTCCTCTTGGCATCTCCTGGGCCCTTCTCTCCCAGGTCGTCCCAGCTCTCCCAATCTCAGCTTCGGCATCTCGGGATCTGGTCCAAGATCCCTGGTGTGCTCCATCAGTCACATCCCTGACCAGCTTGTCAGTCAGCTCTTCTGTGTGGCTCTAGGCAAGGTCAAGATAGGCCTTAAGGAGGAGTCACATGAAAGCCCTACTTGGGCCACCTCAAACTGATTGGATTCCTGGCAAATATCAAGGGATATAGTGTGCCCCAGAGCTGTGGTTATGTTCCAAGATCAGCAACTTCATGGGAGTGTACCAGACCACCCAAGACCCTGTACACATGATCACCTTTAGTAATCTCCTGTGCTGGGCCCTGGCCTCCCTCATCCCTAGGTTCACAGAATTCGAAAGTGCAGAAGAGATGGAGAATTCAAGGCTGGAGATGGAGAATTCAAGGCTGGAGATGATGAGAGGTGTCCAGTGCCAAGTTCTTACAACCACAACAAGGCAAGATCCTCCAAGGCCCCCAGCTCCTGAGTTGGTTGAGGAACCAGGTAGGGCTCACATACCTTTAGGTCTCTATGCAGAAGTCAAATCAGTCAAAATAGACTTTTGCCCTACATGTGGGCTTCTTCCTTCAGGGCGGGGCATTTGCTATGCAGCCTGGAGTCCCTTGCAGCTCTTAGTCTTGAACTGGAGAATCATTGAACTGGCCATGATCATTGCTCCTTAAGGACTCAAACACCATGTGATCAGGCACTGTGTTTGGAGAGAACCTGAAACTTTGGGGGCTCCAAATGTTCTCCCATATGACTGTCCGAGGCATATCACCCTTTGCAATGTTCTCTCTCACAGATGTTTAGAGAAACCTGTGTTGGCTTACCCTAGGCCACTGCAGTTCCCCTGAACTATGCTCTGCATGGCATGGCTGGAGCTGAACCCCATCCATGTATCATCATGCTCTTCTATCTCCTAGTGTGCCGCTCCATGAAGGCTGTCCCCAAGACTGACCCTGCCCCCCTCCCAGTACTCAGACACCAGCAGTTACAAAAGACTGAGCCTCCCATGGAAATTCCACCTGAAGCTGTGCAGGAATACATGAATATCATGGACTGGCTGGAGAGGCTTCCACAGTCATTCACAGGAGAGCCCAAGGAGGAGGAAGAGGAGAGCATTGGGCCGGAGCAGGAAGAAGATGACTTGTACTCAGACACAGGGCTCCTGGACTACATTGACGAGCTGTGCTCCCAGAAACAGTTCGTTGAGCAAGTGAGCTGCATCTGGGGCCCTGGTGTGGGCCAGATTCTGAGTTTGGCATCCTGGTCCTTGTAACCAAGCCTGCTTCCCTGCCTTCAGAGCTCTTCTGTCTGTCTCTATCTCTGTCTGTCTGTCTCTGTGTGTGTCTGTCTGTGTGTGTGTCACTCTCTGTGTCTCTGTCTGCCTCTCTCTCTCTCGTGTGTTCATGTCTGTCTGTCTGTGTCTGTCTCTCTGTCTCTGTCTCTCTCTGTCTCTCTCTCTGTCTCTCTCTGTCTCTGTCTCTCTCTCTGTCTCTCTTCTCTCTCTCTGTCTCTCTGTCTCTCTGTCTTTCTCTCTCTCTCTCTCTCTCTCTCTCTCTCTCTCTCGTGTGTGTGTGTGTGTGTGTGTGTGTGTGTGTGTGTGTGTGTGTGTAAATGTTGGTTGTCATCATGACTTGGCAGCAACATAGGAAAGATAGAGGTCCCTTTGGCTTGAAGACTCCCTGCTCCCTGGCACTCAAGTCCTTTTCCTTCTGTTTATAGGTGGAGGCCATAATAAACCCCCAATTCGTGGCAGAAATCCTATCTTCCAAACCAGAGATGGACATACTGGCTCTAATGAAGGAGCTGGAGTATGAGGAAGAACTCACTGTCAAGCAGGTAGACAGGGAAGGGTGAACACTAGGGACAGCAGGGAAGGAGCAATAGGTAGGCAAGAGGCAAGCAGATACCAGGCAGACAGGATAGAGAGAGACACCAGGCAAACTGGACGGGGAAGGGAAGACCCCAATAGAGTGGGGTGCTGAGGGACACCAGGTGGACAGGAAAAGAGAGGACCCTGCTCATAAGAACCATGTGACCTTGACTCACCCTGACCTACAGGAAGTCAAGGCATCCTACCTGGGGCTTCACCCAGAAGGGGACACAGGTATGGACATGGGGGGGGGTCTACAGTATACAGCTGCAAGGAAGCAAGCATGCCATCCAGCAGACCCTCAGTCTCTGACACTCAGACAGTTGGCTACCTCCACCCAAATGCTTCACCCCGTCTCATCCCTCCAGCCTGGGCTGAGTCTTACGTGCCCATTTCCTCCTGCAGCTGCTGGAGAAGCACCTGGCTTTGAAGAAGGGAGGCTGTAAGAGGGCACCTCTGAACCCCGGTGCCCCTCAGATACTTGCCAACGCTTCTGTACTGACTGACTGCCAAGGTGCAAAGAGAGATGACCATAGTCCCCAAAGAGGGGCCAGTGCACAGAAATGTTCCTCACAGATGGCTTCCTCAGACCATCAGTGTCCTGGAGCCACCAATGCGGAAATGTGGGGGGCTAGGCCTACTGTCCTCCCAAGTAGTCAGTGTCTACCCTCAGTGGTAGACATCGGATCCACTGTTATTCCCTGTGGCAGAGAAGCCCATCCCCCAAACCTGGGGTCCAGATGTGCGGTAAGCCTCAGAGGAGTTTCTGCTACTGAGGAGCCCTATGACTCACTGGGCAGAGCCGCTGAGGACAAGGAGGAGCTCCCCAGCCTGGCCTTCCTCCTGTGTTCCCAGTACAGGCTGGTGCCGTGGAAACTGGCCGGCCATTTGTGCCCCTATGCGGGTCTCTCTGACTCTGATAGTATCCCCAAACCCTCATCTCCAAAGATAAGGGGCCTCAGTCCTGATGCATCTCCAATTGCCAAGTCCAAGAAGCGAGCTCTCATTGGAGGCTCGACTCCGATGGCTAAGAGATCTAACTCAGGGCCTGGTTATGCGATGTTTGAAGGGCCATTCCCAGCCCTGGAGCTTGCTCACCCCTTGCAGGCTCAGAAGAGGAAGTATGAGTCACTAGGCACCCGGAAGAGGAAGAGGAAGAAGCGGCACTGAGCCACCAATGTGATGTCCCCTCAAAGCAGGCAGAGATTTCACTCTGCCTCTAGCCTGCAGCCCCAGAGCAAAAAAAGAAAAAGAAGAAAAAAGAAAAGAAGACCAGCTCCTGCTCACCCAGGGCTGATCAGCTGGTGCTAAGGGGGACACTGGAAGGTTAGAGGCACTGGGAAATAAGGCAGGGGGGAGGGGTGGGATGAGGAGTGGAGGGTATTATCACTTTAGAAGTTTGTAACTTACAGCGAGTAAAGGTAATTTTGTTGAAAATGGTGTTAGAGCTGTGTCTTTAGTTTGGGATTCTATTGCTGTGAAGAGATAACATGACTCTAGCAACTCTTATAAAGGAAAACAATTAATTGGCTCACTTACAGTTCAGAGGTTCAGTCCATCATCGTCGTGGTGGCATTCAGGCAGACATGATGCTAGAGAAGGAGCTGAGAGCTTTACATCTTGATCTGCAGGCAACAGGAAGTGAACTGTCTCATTGGGTGTAGCCTGAGTGTGTGTGTGTGTGTGTGTGTGTGTGTGTGTGTGTGTGTGTGTGTATGAGACCTCCAAGCCTGCCTTCACAGTGACACACTTCCTCGACAAGATGACACCTACTCCAACAAGGCCACACCTCCTAACAGTGCCGCTACCTTTGCGGGCCACTTTCTTTGAAACCCCAACAGGCTGCTACATGGAGGGAGAGATAATGAGGGGAAACCTGGAGATGCCGAGCTCAAAGGTGCACAGGTGCAGGCCCAGGTCTTCCTCTAGATTTACCCACTGATCCTGGGAGAATGCAGACTGACAGGCCCTGGAATCCTCGTCCTCACCCTCTCACAGAGCCTCTCTGGTTACAGGGACTACTTAGAACATGCTATTATTATCTGTGTCCTCAAAAACCTTCCCAGCATTCAGCCCTGTGGACCATTACCCAGTTTCTAGAATTAGCCTAGCGACTGCATTTTTCTTAAGGAGTACTTTCTGCTCCCCTAAAGACATGCATGGCAAGACTAACCCAGTCCTCAGCTAGCTAGGGACTTCTGGAGGAAAAGGCCTGGCATTTAGAGGGAGGGGCCAATAGCCAGCTGGGGAATGTTCAGCTGACACCTTTAGCTAGCTCCCGTCTTGCACATCTGCAAACGCCATGCTCTCTCACAGTGACAGGAAGAGCCTATTCCTGTGAACTCTTTTGTAGAACCACTTATTTTTTTTTTCTTTATTGGAGATTGGACATAAGAACTTTGTATGCTAGGCAAGCATTCCACTACTAAACTACATCCCCAGATTGCTGTGGGATGTCTTTCTGTATGCTGTGAATATGTGAGGCTCCCATTGGATAATAAATAAAGCTTCATTGGCGTATGGCAGGGCAGGATGGAGTTAGGCAGGAAAATCCAAAAGAGATAGTGAGAGGAGAAAGGCAGAGTGGGGAGATGCCAGCCCACCATCCAAGGAGCAACATGTAACAGGACATGGGTAAAGCCACAGAACACATGGTGATACATAGATTAATAGAAATGGGTTGAGTTAAGTTATAAGAGCTAGCTATCAAGAAGCTTGAGCCATAGGCCATACAGTTTGTAATTAATATAAGCCTCTGAGTGATTATTTTATAAGCGACTGTGGGACTGCAAGTGGGAGAGATTCATCCAGACCATGGGGTGAAGCAGAACCAGAGAAACTTCTGGCTACCCCAGATTCTTTTGTCTTTTGAGACAAGGTTATCCTACGCTGTGCTTGTTGGCCTTGAATTCACTCTGCAGTCCAAGCACTGCTTGAGATGCCGCCACCACCACCTTGTAGCTGAGCTTACAGGCCTATGCCACCAGACCCAGACTGTAGCTTCACATTCTAATTCACAACTGAAGGAAGTTCTTCAGGCCTGTGTGCACTGGGAGGCATGAAAGAGGACCTTGTCAATGGACTCCTGGTCAGGCTGCCCCATTATGGCCAATCAGCTAAAACACCAGCTAGCCTGGCCATGTCCGCACACAGCCAATCCTTGGCTATGTTAGAAATGGGTCTCAGAAGAGACTCATGGTAGAAGAGAACTTGGTGTAGGCCTCACTATCGGTCTAGTTCATGGGGTTTTCTTAAGCCCCATTAATCTACATAGGATCCGTGCCAAGACTCTGGGCCATTTCCTGAATCCTCAGCTGTGACATCATAGAAGATGCTTTCTGTGCAAACCTATGGTCTTTGGCCTCATTTAATCATTAAATTAAAATTACAGTGGTTAAGACAGTACTCACTAGTGGTTCATTTCTGATCCTCCTCTTAGTCCTCTCACCCTTCAGGCCATCGTCCTTCCTTGGCATGTCCTTTGTCTTAATTTACCTCCACAATGGGGGGAGGGGCGCATGCACTGAATGTGTTTGTAAAGCATATGAGGATGAAATCTGTCACTAAACAACAGTGAAATCTCCCTCATGAGGACAGGACTAAAATTCCTAACAAGCATAAGAAGAGGAATGAGTCATGATGAGTTGCTCTCTCCTTGTAGTCCACTGGCACAGCACTGCATGCCAGTTCTTCATAATCTACTGAAGGAGAACCCCAGAAGCAGAAAGCACACGAGCCAAGGGTCTTAGTTACCTTTCTATTCCTGTGGTAAACACCATGACCAAGAGCTTCTTGGGGAGGAAAGGGTTTATTCCATCTTACAGATTATGTTTCATCATGCAGCGAACTCAAGACAGGAAATTGGAGGCAGGAATTGAAGCATGGGCTAGAGAGGAGCGCTGCTTACTGGCTTACCCTCACTGCTAGCTCAGCCTTCCTTTCATACAACCCACCTTCTCAGAGATGGCGCAGCCCACAGTGGTCTGAGCCCTCCCACATCTATCACGAAGAAAACGTTCCACAGACTTGCCTACAGACCAATCTGATGGAGACATCTCGGCTGAGGTTCCAGGTCCCAGATGACCCTGGCTTGCATCAATTTGACAAAACACTAACTAGCACAGCATGTCACACTGGGTGTGGTGTTGTCATTACAAGAATGTACCAGAACACCTCCCTTCTTTCCATTCTACTGTTTTGGCTGGGTACTGATGCTAGTTTTCTTGGATCTCTGAGTGCTGTCTCAGAATTCACTGTACACTGGCCATCCACAAACATCCTACTCCAGAAAACAGGCCTCTGGCATCTGGGGTCATGAATTTAAGACATTCTCTACTGGTTTCTCTAAAAGTGCAAAGCGAAGAGACTCGTTACCTGTTGTCCCAGTGGTACTCAGAGAATGTACTGAGTAACCATAAGCATTCACATTCTGCTGCATAGTGCAATGTGTAAGGTTCAGTGTGTAAAGTCATGAATGGGAAGGACATTCTAAGACTGTTTATAATTTGTGAACTTGTGGGAATTAAACTGCATGTTTCTAAATAGTGTGTGAGTTAAAAGAAAAACTCAAGGAAAATTAAAAATTAGAACTGAATGGATATATAAGTCCAACAAATCACTGTAAGAGGGAAATAAGTGGTGATTAATGTCTGCCTTAGAAAAAAAAACAAATTAAGGTGTTCATGGAGCAAAAATAGAAAAATACAACAATATAAACCAGAAAACAGAGAACAAAGAAAACAGGAGTAGAAGCAACAAATTTAAAGTTAAAATATTAAATTGATGATATAAATAATTGGTTGTGAGATGATCAATAAAATACTTAATCTGTTCATAACAGTGGAATGGTAATGGAGAGAGCATCACTAAAAAAATGCTGGCCGTCATGTGAAAAAGCCATAGCTACAGACCTTACATAACTGCCAGTCATGTAAGGAAGCCATAACTACATGTCCCATATTCATTAAGAACATAATAGGAGAAAAAAACACATCCATACATATCATATTCATGTGCACATGCCTCTGCACATTTGTATTAAAAACTTCCATTCAGGGTTGGGCGATGGATGAGTTCACAAAGTGCTTATTTATGCCCAATGAACTGGATTCCCAGAAGCCACATGAAAATCCCAGACATGGTGGAGCACAATTGTAACTCCAGATCTAGAATGACAGAGACAGGTGGACCCTCTGTTTGATGACTAGCTAGTCAAGCCTGGCTGCTGATTTCAGGCTAGTGAGAACAACACCTCAGGCTGCCCCCTGACTGCCACATGCACACCGTGGCACACCAACCCCCAATATCAATAAATAAATGTAATTTTTTTTTGGTTCTTCAAGACAGGGTTTTTCTGTGTAGTTTTGGTGCCTGTCCTGGATCTCGCTCTGTAGACCAGGCTGGCCTCGAACTCACAGAGATCCACCTAGCTCTGCCTCCCGAGTGCTGGGATTAAAGGCATGCACCACTGCCACCAGCCCAGGACAGTCTTATGAGAGCTGTAGCTCTTTCAAAGAGCTGCACATACTCGTGTGTGTGTGTGTGTGTGTGTGTGTGTGTGTGTGTGTGTGTAAACCAGATACTGGTATCAGATGTCTTCGTCAATCATCATCCACCTTATCTTTTGATATAGCATTTCTCATTGGCCCTGGTTAGACTGGCTGACCAGGGTGCTCTGGGGATCTGTCTGTCTCCACCTCACCATCACAAGGACTACAGGCGTATGTTACCATGCTTAGCTTTTATGTGGGTGCTGGGGATAAAACCCAGGTCCTCACACTTGCTTAACAGGCCCTTTACTCCCTGGCACCCACACTGTATTTTTCATGGAATTGTGTGCGGTCCAAAGTCTCCCTCCTCAATGATTGTGCTATTGGAATTGTGTGCATGCTAACATCTTTTGCCTTGTTAGCTTTTCTAGTTCTGTTAGTGCCCTGGGAAAGACTGAAGATCTGAACACATGTGTATATGATACAAACTATGAATCTATGGGACTTTCATAAATGATCACAGGCATTTGAAGATAGTGGAACATTATAACCTCTTCAGAGAAAAAAATGGCTCAGGGCTTTAAAACTGGATGGCACCGGAGAGTGCAAAAGGCGTACCACACAGGGCTTGGCAGATTTTCAGTAGGTGTAAACGAGTGTGTAAACATGTCTAATCTTTGAGACAAACAATAAGATCTCAATTACAGAAGGACAAAGAATATTCACAATAGCCCCCATCTGCAAACAATACAAATGCCCACCATTTGGGGAGTAGGGTTAATCACAGTATGATGCAGCCAGAAAGCAATAGACAACAGCAGAGCCTTTTCCCTAGAGAAGCCCATATTCATGCTCTCAAGCATGGCTGTCTCTCTCTCCTCCCATGTACCTCCTTCCTTCTCTCAACCTTCTAGCCTAACTCTGTATTAAAATATCTTTGTAAACATAAACTTGGCTTCATTTAAAAAACAAACAAATAAAAATGATAGTGCCAGAGCAAGGAAGAACTTTTTAAAAATATGGTAGGTGAAAGAAAACGCAAATATAAAAGGCTATGAAAGAGATCAGTGACTGCCCTGCTGTGGGATGTATGGCAAATGTGTTGCTAATTAATCAATAAAACACTGATTGGCCGTTGGCTAGGCAGGAAGTATACGCGGGGCAAGGAGGAGAATAAAGCTGGGAAGTGGAAGGCTGAGTTAGAGAGACACTGCCAGCCGCCACGATGAGAAACAGCTTGTGAAGATGCCGGTAAGCCACGAGCCATGTGCAAGGTATAGATTAAAGGAAATGGATTAATTTAAGCTATAAGAACAGTTAGCAAGAAGCCTGCCACGGCCATACAGTTTGAAAGCAACATAAGTCTCTGTGTTTACTTGGTCGGGTCTGAGAGGCTGTGGGACTGGCAGGTGAAAGAGATTTGCCCTGACTGTGGGCCAGGCAGGACAACTCTAGCTACACTGCCCCGGCCAGCGGGGTGTCAACGGGGGGGGGGGGGGGGGGGGGCGACCCACCTGCGGGAGAGAATGAGAGGGATGGGGGGGGGGACGGACGGACACGAAAGGACGACAGCAAGACAGTGTGTTCTGATCAAGCTGCAAATTTTATTCTCCTCAGCAAGGCTTATACAGCATGAGAGGGGGCAGGAAGGAGGGAAGGGGTGCACGATGTGCTGGACGTGCAGGTGAAGGGGGACGTGCAGGTGAAGGGAGATGTGCAAGTCGTGAGGCTGCTAGGTGGTAAGGTCACTGGTCAGGGTCCATTGTTCTGTTGCTATGCTACCTGACCTGCCTGACCTGTTCTTTATCTTTGGGGGCATCTGGTTTAGGGTAGGGGCTTGTTCTCTGGCCTAGCTAGTACTTTTTCACGGTCCATATTTGGTCCCTGATAAGTGACTCTCTGGTGCAGCCTCTTAACCATGCAGGATTTGATGAAAGTGAAATAGTTCTGAACATGCAACAATAAAAAATTAATTTAAATCAAACCCATCTAACGAATCTGAAGCATACAAGACACCTCTACCCTTGTGTTACAGC
The DNA here is from genome assembly GCF_949786415.1 of Peromyscus eremicus. Lineage (NCBI taxonomy): Eukaryota > Metazoa > Chordata > Mammalia > Rodentia > Cricetidae > Peromyscus > Peromyscus eremicus. The sequence goes on from NC_081420.1 coordinate 13,819,382, forward strand.
ACACAGCCTCAAACTGGAAGCTGTGCACTGTGCCCACCCAGTTAAACCTAGGAACTCCAAGAAATGTTTCCTGAGACCTCTCAGGTCACATCAGAGACTCTGGTGTGCTATGAGCTGTGGTACTATAATTTTGTTTCTGCTCTTGCAGGAGGAACATGATGTTTTCAGTACAGAAAACAAAGACATTTAACTTTTTCCTGCCTTCATTCCACAGCATGTAAATACCAGGTCTCTGGATTAGGAATGGTATGAGAATGATTTTAAAAACCGATGTTTTGAATTGTTCGCTTTAGTTTCAAACAAGTTTTTTTAAGTTATGTGCATTTAGTGTGGGATTCTGACAGGAAATAATGAGGACATATCCTGACAGGGACATAGCCCTCGGGTCTGGAATCCTGGTGGGAGAGTGGCATTGTTCTAGATTCTGCTCTACTCCTGACTGGAAAAGAATGGATGAATTTCTACATGCACATCACCTATCAGCTGAAGTAAGTAACTGGAACAGACATAACAACCAATGAGATAGAAATAGTAATTAACAATATCCCACCAAATAAAAGCCCAGGACCATGTCTGAGTTAACTTGTGCTTTCTACACAGTATCATGAGTTGTGGCATTCCTTCAAAACTGGCATTTGTTATACCTCAGTTCAGACACTTCCAATGACTCATAGGAATCACGTCTTCACCAAAGAAGGAGGGGCAGGGGAAGGAGAAGCAGCAGCAGCAAGTATACTGATCTCGGGACCTGGAAATTTATACTCAGTAACACTTGAATAAATGTCAATAAAGTGGTTGCCACTAGCTGCAGGGGAAGTGGTCCTGGTATTGCTAAAACACACAGAACGTCAGTCTTTACAAGGTGGGTAGAATCTGTGAGCTGGGAAGCAGAACACACAGTCCTGTCAGTTTATTAACAGCCAGGCTCAAAATGTCAACTGTTAACTCATTACAGAGACCAAGAGGACCGTTCACTCTCACATGTGTGTAAATAAACAGTCAATAGACTGTGGGATACACTTGAAATGCAGAACACTGGGTTGCAAACAGATACTACACATGCATATACTTTAAATTCTGGCTGGACAGCACTAGAGAATCCTTAACTCTGAAGCCACATACTCCATTAGGCAGTTTTTATTAATACTCTTCTGTTTGGGTGAAAACGCCCACAGGTTCCTGAACCACATTACACAGGAACTGATTCCCAACAGCAGATGAATGTCAACAAGTGGCCCACCCATCACTCCTGCTCCATGCAGTTTACTCATCCAGCACAGAAGAAGCTCAAAGAGTCTTCAAACAGCTCACAGCAGGAGCTTTCGGGGCGAAGCTATCCCACCCAGCTCTCAGGTGCAGCTGCTCCCAAAGCTGTCTTCTCCCTAGCCTCAAACTCTGCTTTGTGGCCACCAGCATGCAGACACATGCGACTGCAGTGCTGACTGAATATAAAAACAGATATACCGTGGCGGTGCATGCTTGTAATGCAGCAGTTAGGAAGCTGATATAGTAGGATTATAAGTTTCTGAGCTGTCTGGGCTCCCTAATGAGACCCTTTCTCAGACAACAAAAACAACCCAAAAGACCCAGTGTGTCCATACATCTCTATGTCACCCAATGTGCTGGGTTTTAGCGGCTTGTTTGTTAATATCTAACATTGTGTTTAGATAATATCAGTTAAACATTTCTCCCACAATGCAAAATGTTCTTCACTCTCTCTTCTACATAAATGATTTTAAGTAAACTACCACAGCATAAATGAATTTCTAGACACTAAATTTCTTCCTCAGCTCTTCCTGGGCAGTTGCTAATAAAAAGAGTCACATTTCTCCTCTGAAATTACCTGAGATCACTAAGATCTTTGTCCCACATTAACCAATAATTTCAACTGAGCCTGTGGTGGACCAGCCTGATTCCATCTTAAGATTAGGAGCCATCTTGTTACAGGCCAAAATAAGTTCATTCCTGTTTTCTGTAAAACTTGTCTGTCCATATCTTGACCCATTTTCTGGAATTTGACGTGTTCCATGAATTATACCCAGACCTCCACCCTGATCAGATAAGGTGGTCTGTCAAATAATTTTGAGACGTTCTGCCAAGTTCCTATGTAAATAAATTCCTCTGAGACCCTCTAACCCTTGAACACCCCGCCCCCCGAATCTTGCAGTTTTTGAGCTACATAAACTCCATTTTCTCCTACGTTCCATGCTGACCTTTCAAATCCTGCATTTAGGGAGAGGCAATGTCCTGGCTATACTGTGTCATATAATAAAGCTTACTGTAAATTTGGCTAATTTAGGTGATGGTCTTTACTCTTGTTCAGTGGGATTAACACCTGATTAGGGAGTCTCTCCGGGTCAGTTGCCTCCTCACATCATTTTTGTCCTTTACTATCAGTACAAAGTATCTTCAGACATCCAAGTAGAGGTAATCTGTCTTTCCACAGACCAGTGCAATGACCTCAAAACTCTAATGACTTCCCTGTCCATTCAAATCCTTGTTGACCACACATCCACGGACATTTCTGAAAATGCAAATATCACTTTGCACTCCATTAAGAATTCAAATTACAACCTGTAAAGTCCTGTCACCCCTTATGTGAATTTTCACATTATGGCGTTGCTGCTGATTTCATCGAAAGGTGAAGTCTAGGGCTGAGGAGGATTGTAGCTCAGCACCACACAGATCAACACACATGAATGCACTCACATTGGCAGAGAAATAGAAGTATCATTACATTCTAACTGAAAAATTGCTGCTCCATCTCTCTCTCTCTCTCTCTCTCTCTCTCTCTCTCTCTCTCTCCCTCTCCCTCTCCCTCTCTCTCTCTCCCCCCCTCCCTCTCCCTCTCCCCTCTCTCCTCCCTCTCTCTCTCTCTCTCTCCCTCTCTCCCTAGTGCTGGGATTAAAGGTGTGCTGAGCCATGCCAGGCCCTGTTTACTACATTTTGATTAAATCACACCTATCCAGAGACTAAATCACTCTAGGATAAACTAATTTTTATCTGAAACGCTTTTTGTGTTTTGGGTTTTTTGTTTTTGTTTTTGTTTTTGTTAAACCAAATACAGAACTCCCCCGAAACATCTTGGGCCTCCATTAGCCTGCCCCCTTCCTGGCTCCTCCCCCCCCCCCCCCCCCCCAGCTCCTCGAAGACTTGCTGCCCAGCCCAAGTTCTTCAGAGGGTAGCTCCAGCCACAGCTGCACTGCCTGTGATCTGACCTTAGGCCTGCTGCATGCAAGGTCGGTGGAGGTCAGATTTCTAGAGCCCCTTTTATTCTACCAGGGGCTCCAGCGGTGCCCTGCCCCTACACAAGTCCCGCCCCTCACGAGCCCCGCCCCCCGGCACTCTATCCCTGGTGCTGCCAAGGAAGCCCCACCCAGCACCCAGCTCAAGCCCCACCCCTGCGCCAGCTTTCACTGGGACTGCGAATCTGTTGTGAGGATCTTAGACTGAGAGGTGTGTGTAATATATGCGTGAAATAATCAATGAGCATAATCACGTGACAAAAGCAAGGTTAGGTTTTAAACCAGCAAAATGTCCCCGCAGCCCACGCACTACTTCTCAGTCCCACAAGCAGCCCATGAGAGTTCCTATTGCTTCATACCTCGGCATGTCTTGTCACAGCGGTGTATTGTGGCCGTTGCACACAGGGTGCCACTGTTTCTTACTGTTACTTCAACTCGTGCTTTCCTGACACACTGTAATCTAAAACATAATTTCATCTATGTGTATTTGGTTGGCGTCTGTTGAGATCATTGGACCTTTAAAAAATTGTCTGCTTTCTAACTGTTGTTTGTCAGGATTCTCTGCATGTCTTACATACAGTTCCTTTATCAAGTCTGTCTTCCGTGATATGTTTCCTAGTCCGTGGCTTTTTTTTTTTTTTACATTATCATTTACAGAGCAGAAGTATTTGCTTATTTGCAATAATGGGGATTGACCCCAAGGCCTCTTGAATCCATTCCAGTGAGCTGCAATCACTGAGCTGCACCTGGAGCACAGAAGGTTCCCATTTCAATGACATCCACCTTGTTGGTCATTTGTTCCTGAATTTTGATTTGGTCTTGTGTGTTAATTTGGCTGGAGACTTGGCTCAGCAATTAAGAGCACTTACTGTTCTTGCAGAGGACTCAGGTTCTATTCCAGCACCCACATGATAGCCCAAAACCATCTATAATTCCAGTTCTAGGCTATATATCACCCTCTTCTGACCTTTGTGGGCACCAGGCATGCAGTACACAGATATACATGAGGTCAAGTCACCATACATATAATACAAATTTTTAAAAATTAAAAATACTGCCTTACTGTAAGTCATGTAGGTGTTTTCCAGTGTTACACTCTACACGTTCATAATTTTTCATTTTACACTTAGTCTGTGACCCATTTTGAGTTGTATTTTGTTATGGCATATGACTGTGGTTATATTCATTTTTGGTTTGGTTTGGTTCTAAAGGGTTTTGTTTTGTTTCTTTCTTGCTTGTTGAATTATAACTCTTCCATGAACATATGTTAAAAGAATATGTTTGCTGTATTTACTCTTTGTCCAATACTAGTCAGTTATATTTAGATGAGTGTGTTTCTAGGCTCTGTGTGCTGTTCCATTGCATTGAGTCTATAGATCCACTTGGAAAAATTGACATATTGACAATATTGACAAGGTTTTTCTTTTAATACTTGAACATGAGATTTTTTTTCACTTAGTTGCTCCAAGATTTCATTTGGGTTTTGAAATCCCTTATAGATCTATTGCATATATTCTTAGATTTATATACATTTCTCCTGCCTCCCCTTATCCCCCCTCCTTCTCTTCCCCCTCCTACACTCTGATTCTCCTCCTCCTTCCCCTCCCTCTCCTCAGGCTTGGCCCTGTCTGGCACCTGCAGTTCTATGGGCATCACTGGGGGCTTGGGTACCATGGGCTCTGTGACAGGCCGAGTTTGGAACACACCCTTGATGAGGATGTAGAAGCCAGGCCACCAGGCCTGGAGCTGAGTGTCTGAAGATGCAAGGAGTCTGCATCTTGCTGTGTAGCCCAGGCTGGCTCAGAATTCACTATGTAACTCATACTGATCTTGAACTCTCCTGCCCCTGCCTCCCAGATCCTGCCATGACAGATTTGCCCCAACGACATCTGGACAGTGTACTAAGATTTTATTAAATTTTGCATTTCTGCTCATAGGAGACACTGCTGTCATTTTCTATTCTTGTAATGTCTGGTCTTGGTATTTGGGTAACACTGGCTTTATAGAATGAGTTAGGATGGATATATCTGCTTCTGTGCGCTGGAGAGTTTGTAGGGAATTGGAAAGGGTGAGAGTGATATATCTCAGTGGTAGAGAGAGCCCTTGCCTCCCTAGGTTCAGTCAACAGTACTGTTGGGCAAAAGAGATGTGTTCAACTTCTTCTTCAAGTGGTTGCTGGCATTTCCCAGTTAGAGGACTGGTGTCTATTTAGTGTCCTGTTTGTGTGTACATGTACACTGTGCACATGTGGGTCAGGACAACTTGTGGAGTCTGTTGTCTCCTTCCACAGTGTGGACTCTGGTGCTCAGGTCAGCACACTTGGCGATGAGCGCCTTTACCATCTGGACCACCTTGCCAGTCATGGTGCTCAATTCTTTTCTCCGTTTCCTTCACATTTACTCAGATTGTGCATACTTTTTGTGAGCTTCAGTGAGTTGTCTGCTGAAGAACTGGTCCATTCCTTTGCAGTGTATAATTGGCACTGTTCACACCTTCCCTTCCGTAGCCTTTTGATCACTACACAGTGATTCCTCCCTCCCATTTCTGATGCAGTTCTTCCCTCATTTTTCCCTTAATCTAACTCCAGGCAGTATCTTTCTTAATCTTTTTTTTTAAATCAGCTTCATTTCTCTATTGATTTTCTGTGTTCAATTTCATGTAATTTGGGCCTAATTCTTATTTCTGTCTTACTTACCTTGTGTTAGTTTTACACTTCTTTTTTTCTTAAGATAGGAACTTAGATAATTGATTTTACATCAGTTTTCTAGTATGTCCATCTCATGCTGTTAATTTTCTTTTAAGCATTTCATTTGGTGCATACCATAAATTTTTTTTAAGTTTTTCTTCCAGTTTGTATACTTACTATTTCTCAAGCTTCCTCACTAATCCATGCAGCATTTGAGTATTTGGGTTGTTGTTTGTTCACTTTTGAGGCAGAGTCTCCCATGAAGCCCAGGCTGGCCTAGATCTCAATACATAGCCTGGAGTGTCTTTGAACACATGATTCTTCTACATCTGTGCTGGGATTAGAGTTTGAGACACCCCGGCTGGCTTTGATGTGTTCTCTGCCATCATTCAGTGTGGGGATTTTATGTTCCTGGGACCTTTATGTTCCTGATTCTAGTTTGATTCTGCAGCAGCCACATCATACAATGCCAAACATTTTATACATGACTCAGGGTCAAATGTGTAAATTTGTGAAGAATGGACACATCCAGCTCTTTGAGAGAGCTACAGCTGTCCTAAGACTTGGAGCTTGACCTGGAGGACTCATTACTAGCTCAAACCTTGGGCTGACTGGGTGTGACAAGTGATAACCACTTTTTAATCCCACCAGTTGAGAATAAGAGCACTACCACAGTTTGATGTCAAATTTGAAGCAGGCTTTAATTAACTACTAGCCAGGTAGATGGAGTCTCTGGCCAGGTCCATCTCTGGGTTTCCAGAAAATGGCCCCAGTCACATTTTTCAGGAACTTAAAAAGGTAAAAACCCACAATTCACTGCATTTCCTATGAGGTCCAATCAGGGGCAAGCATACATCCTGACAAGTTTCCTGTCCACATACCTCCTGCCCACATGCGATCAAGCACATCAGTGTGGATGGCTCAGACAAACATAGAACAGACAGAAACGTATTCTTAACTGCAAACAGAACTCTTCACCTGCAAGGTCTGTTTTTCCTGTTTTGGTCTCCCACACTCTTTGTGGAGAAGACTGCACATCTATAAAGTGGATTCTTCCGGGTCATGTGTTGTTGAGTCTTCGATCTGCTTAACTGATGCATTACACCATTTGGGAAATGATCATTGACACAGTTGGATAAAACCTACCAGGTCTGTTATTCTCCATTCATTGCCCTCGGCATTAGCTCCTACACTTGGTTTCCACTCTTTCTGCCTTCTGTGGTCTTGGTTTGGAATTTTATGTGGCTCAATTTGCTTCCTCTAGTGTTTGCAATATTCAATGACGCCATCCACACCCACCTTTAAACAAGACTGTTCCACCCCATGAGTACCATGGCCTCCTCATAACAACACAACAGCTGTAGCTTCTCTATGCCACCTTCGCATTTCTAGTGTTCCTGTTGCCATTCATCTCACTTACACAGAGGGCTATCCACCTTTGTGTGTACTTGTACATGCACACTTGTATACACTGTTATTCTGTGCCTAAACTGTTAGCGTTCCTTCCTTCCTTCGTTTTTCTTTTTGTGTACATGTTCACATATATGTGCATACATGTAGAAACTAGAGGACACCCTCGGGCGTCAATTAGATGCCCTTTGCCTTATGTTTTGAGGTCAGTCTCTCCTTGGGATGCTGGATTTGCTGATTAGGCTAGGCTGGTTATCAGGCAGATCCTGACTGATCTCCCCACCTCTGGGATTATGTCATATGCCAGGCTTTTACATGGGTGCTAAGGACCAATCCCAGGTGCTCTCAGGCTTGCACAACAAACGCTTTACCGACTGAGCAATCTTCCCCACCTCGGTTGGATGAATTATGAGTCAGAAAAAATGAGATGATTATGTGCTTTCTCCTTCAGTGTTCTTCCTTTCCTTATGTAGATTCAAGTTTCTGACCTGTATCCTTTTTCCTTCTCTGAGAATTTCCCTAAGTTTTGCCTACCTGAAATGTCTCTTACTTTTATGTGTATGTGTCTATGTGAGCATGTGCATGTGAGAGTGAGTTCCCCTAGAGACCAGGGGTTCAGATGCTCTGGAGCTGGGGATAAAGGAGGTTGTGAGCTGCCTGATGTGGGTGCTAGGAACTGACCTCAGGCCCTCTGCAAGAGCAGTAAGTCTCTTAACCACTGAGACATGTCTCCAGCCCTGGTCTTTCACCTTTGAAGGATAATTTCACAGCTGACAACACTCTATCATTGGTGGGGTTTTCTCTGGATATTTTTTAAAATAGGCTTTATTATTTATTGCTTATTTTCATTTTATGGAGTACAGGAGTCAAAGTCTCAATATGTAACTCTGGCTGGCCTAGAGCTCACTATGTAGATCAAGCTGACCTTGAACTGGGGGTGGGTGTAGGACAGCCAGGGGCTGGGGGGCAGCAATCCTCTCCTTCAGCCTGCCGGGAAGAGTGGTCTTACAAGCATTTGGCATCATGCTCAGCTTTAAACACAGGTTTTGAGTCTCTTTTATCTTAAGTATTTAATTTGATTAGTTTTAATTATGTGTAGGTACAGTAAAGTGGGGGCTTTCCCATTACTGCATAGGCCCCTAGGACTTGGCTCAATGTCATTCTCTTCAGGACAGCCTCTGCCAGGAAATCACTTACTGTAGCCCAGTCAAACAATAGCAACATTGACTAAGACTCCCCTGGGCCAGGAACACACACACACACACACACACACACACACACACACACACACACACTGCCAACCACAGCATATCTATCCTCTACCAGGCTACTCCAGGTCCACCACCTTGGACCTCTGTACCTCCTTCTACCACATATTAACACCTGCAATGGAACCTCAGGCTATCCCACTGGAGTATTCGGTCCCCAACCTCAATGCATGCTGGGTCTTTTACTAGGCAGATCTAGCCTGACTATGTTTTTATGTTTTCCCAGGCATCACTGGTGCTAATTATACAGAAAAAGTTAAAGTTATAGCTCATTCTCAAGGAATTTCCACAGTATGCTCTAATCAGCAGATAGGCTGATTAGTTATAGTCCGCTAGTTAAAGGAAATGATCGTGTGTTTACTGGTCTTGGGGGAACATAAGATTTTGGTTCATCTGATTGTTAGACGAGAAAAAACCATTTCCACCACTGTCTGATTAAAGCAACCTGTATTTAGACCGACCAGACCACTGCCTCCCCCTAAGTCAGGGTTTCCGAGAGCAGCCCCTCACTGGCTTGTGAGGTCCCTTGTCTGGGGAAGGGTTAGGTTGATAGAAAACAGCTGTAGAGATAACAGGCCATTACACCTGGACAGAAGAGTGGGGGACTCAGGGCTCCGGATGCCTGTGGGGTAGATAAGTGAAAGGGTACATAAGACGGAAGGGCAGGCACCACAGGTGTTCAGGAGTTTAGTGAGGCAATGGGAGGGGGGCAGAGGGGGGGCATGGCTTACAAGTTCAGCTTAGGTTGAAAACCATGGTTTGCAGGACTTATTAGGCTTAAGAAACAAATTTATTCATGTAAGGTATGGAGACGTAATAACAATGTGGCTCCTGTTTGGGTTTCACAGATGCTGCCTTTCGTTATAATCAGTGGGGCTACAACATCCTGAGTTGCAGCTAAAAATTGATGGCAATGGGTTTCAGAGCCTAGTTCAGCAGTTCTCAGCCTGCGGGTGGCATCCGCATTGGGGGGCCGCACATCAGATATCCTGCATATCACATATTTACAATTCATAGCAGTAACGAAAGTACAGTTATGGAGTAGCAACAAAATAATCATATGGTTGGGGGTCACCACGGCATGAGGGATTGTGTTAAAGGGTCGCAGGATTAGGAAGGTTGTGGGTACTGAGTTGATGTATCTGTGATAAGGCTTGAGTGCCTGGCCTAAGGTCTGGCCCCTGAAGGAGGCTATCACAGAGCTGCAGAGTGCTAGCCAAGCACAGAGCCCTCAGAGGAGTGCTGTCTTTACCGGAAAACAGATGAGGGTCAGCAAGGACAATTTCAACCATACTGAAACCATATTGTCTTCCCACCTTGCCCATTAATTTATGGAGAAGAGATGTGCTCTCTATGGAAGGAGCAATGGTGTATGTCCCCACGCCACTGCTGCCCATCAAATGTTTCAACAAGATTGTAACACCTGAGGGGGTTAAATTGAGAAGGACAAGAGATGATTTCTCCTATTTTCTCTGTCACCTGGGCATGAAGAGCCTATTGTATGGCTCACTGCACAGCCAGTCCGGGTGGATCAGTGGCCCCTCACTAAGGAGAAAGTAGCAGCTGCTGCATGGTTGGCTGAGGAGCAGCTTTAAGATGGACATATTGAGCCCATTACTAGTCCCTGGAATACTCCTATTTTTGTCATTAAGGAAAGGTCAGGACAATGGAGTTATCACAAGACCTCAGAGCTGACAATGGTTATGCAGCCTATAGGAGTTCTACAGCCTGGCCTCCCAGCTCCCTCCCCTGTGCCTTTTCCTCGGCACCTTATGATAGTAAAGGATGCATTCTTTACTATTCTCCCGTTATCCCCAGGACCTCCTCACTTTGCTTTCAGCCTCCCTTTATGTAATTTTCAGGAACCTATGAGAAGATTTCAATGGAAGATGTTACCACGGAGTATGGCCAATAGCTCCACCTCGTGCCAATAATTTATTGCTCAAATTTTATTTCCAGTAATAAAAAAATACCCCTCTCTCATGATTATTCATCATATTGATGATTTGTTTTTAGAAGCCCCTACTGGAGAATTATTAACTCAGTTGTTTTCTGCTGTCCAGCTTCATCTATAGGTTCAGCTAGCAAATACTCCAGGAAAAAATACGGCTCCATTTTCCTATTTTAGAGGAACATACTGTTTACCCACTGAAGGTACAAATACATGTGGATCAACTGCAAACACTTAATGACTTTCAGAAGATGTTAAGAGACATTAACTGGCTTAGACCTTCATTAAAAATTAATCACAAAGTGGGTGTGGTGGTGCACGTCTTTAATCCCAGCACTCAGGAGGCAGAGGCAGATGGATCTTTGTGAGTTCGAGGCCAGCCTGGTCTACAGTGTGAATTCCAGGACAGCCAGGGCTGTTACACAGAGAAATCCTGTCTCAAAAAAAAAAAAAATTAATCACAAAAGATTGTTCTCCTCTGTTTTCCATTCTAAGGGGGGATAGTGACCAGTCTTCTCCTAGACAACTTCACCCTGAAGGCAAAAGGACTTCGTAAAGCAAGCCATCACTCAGGCATAGTTGACCCATATTGACATGGAGCTTTCCCTCTCACTCATATTATTACTTATTCCTACAAATCCTCCGGCTGTATTCCACAGGGGGCCTATAGAGTGGATTTTTCTGCCTACTGATGTTGGCCATGCTTTGACCCTTTACTATGACTCCCTGTGGCTTGCATATCAAGATGTAGCCAGCACATCTGTCCAGAGTCAGAAATCCATCTGTTCAAGGATACAGCCAAGCATGGTGACCCACGCCTTTAATCCCAGAAAGCGAGCCTTTAATCCCAGGGAGTGGTGGTAGAAAGCAAAAAGGTATATAAGGTGTGAGGACCAGAAACTAGAAGCATTTGGTTGGTTAAGCGTTCAGGCTTCTAGCAACACAGTTCAACTGAGACCCATTCTGGATGAGGACTCAGAGGCCTTCAGTCTGAGGAAACAAGACCAGCTGAGGATCCAGCAAGGTGAGGTAGCTGTGGCTTGTTCTGGTTCTCTGATCTTCCAGTTCACCCCAATACCTGGCTCAGGTTTGATTTTATTAATAAGAACTTTTAAGATTCATGCTACATATCTGCCTGCATGCCCCTATGATTCCCACCCTGATAATAGACGGAACCTCTGAAACTATATGTAAATGTGTTCTTTAAAGAGTTAATGTGGTCATGGTGTCTCTTCGGTGCAATAAAAACCCTAAGACAGTAATCCTTTTGACAGTACTGGAAGGTATTTGTTGCTCAGGGGATGTTGGGATCTCTGGGACACTCAGGCACAAGTAACTCATCTGTTTTTTTAAAATAAAAACAGTGGAAGTGTCATGGGCTAGATCAACCTGAGGCTTTGCTCAAGGTCCTGATGTATGAAGAGGGAACATAGCTCCTCATCTAAAATTAGGACTAGGTTTTGCAGAGCCAGTAGTGGGCTGGGGCCAGGACCTTAAGGGAGCTGAGGCTTTGGATCCCGAGAAATGAACCCTTCCCACACTAAGGAACTGTGTATTCAATTCAAGGCCACTGTGTGCTCTGCCTCTGATGTCCTTGAGATATCCTGTGTTCCCCTTGTGTAACACTGATTTGCTTCCCACTGACTTAGCCCCATTGTATGACAGGTTTTGTTTTGTTTTGTTTTGTTGTTTTGGTTTTATTTTGCTTTGTTTGCTGACCTTGTCCCTATTTTCTCTTTCAGGAAAAGTTATAGATGATACTGTGCTTGACTTGCTTGGTATAATACATAGCTTTGTGAAAGTCCCCAATGCCAGCTTTCTTATGTTCTCTTTCTCATCCCTTGGGTCTACTCTCTATCAGGAGCCTGTCGCTGAACAACAATTTGATGGTCCAGGTCATCCAACCACAATGCCTTCTCCTGAAATCCTGGTCCAAAATAAACCCTCCCTGCCTCCAGCTGCTTCTTGTCAGACATTTGGTCACATCTCTGAGTAAAGGAATTAGTATAGTCTTTGGGGACAGAAAGTAAGGAAAAACTACTTTGGGTTGTACCCAGCTATGACCGGAATATTTCTTGCTGTGATCTTCCAAAGATCCATTGTGAGGAAATTATAGGCACCTGTCCATGGAGGCACTCTGGGGCTGCGTTTTTTGTGCTTATACTGCAGAAGCTGCTGGATGGTTGGAAAGTAGTTTGGACTTCAACACTGGAACTGATAGGAGTTGGAAGTTATTCATCTTTAGAAATTGACATCAGTGACCTCTTTGACCTCAACACAGTTTGTTTACTGGTTTGGTGGTTTTGGCTCATGGGGTTTGGTGTTTAAGTTTTGTGAAAGCCAAAGTTATGCTTTAAGTTTTAATTACTGTGCTGAAGAGATCCATAATACAAACATGCTTTCCAACCTGCAAGCCCCTTGTCCAAGGACAGATACATCCTGAGGTGCTGGAGGCTCTTGTTCATATAAGGGAACAAGCCACATTTTCACTTCCCTAGACAAGTTTGGTTGCCCCAATTGCACCAAATGTGCTTGGTCACACTAGGTGGGAAGTATGTAGGAAGGAGGGACAATCAGGATGTATTCTTGCCCCCAACTGGACAAAGGTGGGGAGTATGTAGCCTTGTGGGTTTACTTTTATGATTACCTAACCAACAATGGCTTGTGGCCATTTTCTGGGAACCTCGGAACTAACCTGACCAGTGTCCATCATCCTGGCCAGTATAAAGCTTGCTTCAAACTTGGCTCCAAATTATGGTAGTGGTCTTATTCTCACCCAGTGGGGTTAACTGTTTTAAGTTTTTATTTACTAATTTTTGTTTTGGGTTTAATTAGTGCTCATGTTTTCATTTTTATTACAGATGGTTGTGAGCCACCATGTGGTTCCTGGGAATTGAACTCAGGACCTTTGAAAGAACAAGCAGTGCTCTTAACCTCTGAGCCATCTCTCCAGCCCTGTTTTCATTTTTATTCATTAATATTTTCTATTTACTTTAAAAAATACTTGTTATTTCTTACTTTGGTTTCCCTTTCCTTATTCAAAAATGTAGTTTATACTGACTGTACACAATAAGGAAATTCATTATAACATTTCCATACATGCATATATTGCATTTAGATCATATTCATCTGCTCTAATTTTTCCCACATGACTAATGCCCCCCACCTCCACATGCTTTCATAAAAAGTCCCATCAACTTTTCCATGTTTCTGGGAAACTGGCTTGTTCCATGTATTTTTCTGAAAATGACAAAATTTTGTTTTTATGGCTAACTATGAGACTCTAGCCTTGATTCTGCTAAGATGCTGCCTTTTTTTTATCAATATGTGTATGTGGGATTACCTAGCACTCTTTGGTGAACTCACCTTAACCATGAACATTCCCAAGTAACCCTCAGGGTTTTAGTTGTATCTGTAAAAAGGTCACCTCCTTTTATCTCCAGTTTTACTGTCTTGGTCCTTTTGGACAGGTTTTAGTAACCTTGCTTGTCCTTTTCAATAGCCAGCTCTTCCTCTGACCCTGGTCATGCTGCATGTCCACCTCCTCCTCCAGCTGTCGTCAGCCGTGGGTTTGTTCTCATCTCCCCCCAAGTTATCATTGGGTTCCTGTGAGTACTTTCTGATGTTGGAATTGATAGCTATAAACATCTCTCTTAGACCCGTTTTTAATTTAAAAAAATAATTTATTTGGGGGGGGAATTTAATACATACAATTTAAACATTGTTTTCCTGTCACATTGACTCCCTCTTCCCCTTACAATTCCTGCTGGATCCACCACTCAGGTCCTCCTCCCAACGGCCTATCCAGCTAGTGCTGCTCATATCTGAGAGTGGGAGGCCACCTACCATGGGCCACACCCCTAAAGAAAATTGACTCTGGCCCCCCTACCAGTCATTAGCGGTCAGGAGCACCTCAGCTAAGGTTGAGGGCTCCTGTGCCCCTACCCCACCCATGCTGAAATGTTGATGGGCTTGATCTTGTTCAGGCTTTGCAGGCAACCAGAGCTGCTGTGAGTTCAGTGACTCTTGTCATACTCAGGAGACAAAATTTCACCCCAGATCTCCCTGACCTCTGGCTCTTACAATCTTCCCGCCTCCTCTTCCGCAATGTTCCCTGAGCCTTGATGGGAGTGGGTGTGATACAGATGTCCACGACACTTGTTCTCTCCACTTGATTAGGTCTGAGTCTGGATATTAACCACCAACCACAACACAAAGATGCTTCTTTGGTGAGGACCCGAGCTGGACTGGGTAGAGAGGTCTTTAGAAGGCAGTCTGATATTATATCCATTTAGCAAAAATAATAGTGGTGGGAATGGGAACTAGTTAGGGGAGGTTTAAGCAGGGAGAAGAGGAAGGATAAGAAAGGGAAAGGTTGGAGGGAAGGATAACACTACGGATACTTTAATGAACCACATAGAAAAACTATTTAAAATACACACACGCAGGCATGCGCACACGCATGCACACAGAGTTCAAATGAAGTTACTCTACATGGAGGATAATGCTTCTTCCAGAAGCCACAAGCTGCCAAATAAAAAGCCCACCCAGTGCCAGGTTTGGGATACCTCCCCTCAATTGCTGGTCAAGGGGTCCCAGAGATGCCCCCAAACACTGCAGGCTGTTACTACTGTTCTTGGCTTGGCTGCCCAACAACTTGATAGTAAGAAATCCCCCCGCCCCTTTGCTGAAGACACCACACACTTTGGCCACAGAACTTGAAGAACTCAAGCACTGGAAGTTCACTCCCTGCTGGCTAGCTTCTATCGTGCTGAATGGTGCCATGAGGGTGCTGAGGAAGTGTCACAGTCAGCCTCTGCTGTCAACTTGACACAAGCCTAGAGTCACCTGGGAAGTGGGGACTTAAGCTCAGGAATGGCCTCAAACGGACTGGCCTCTGGCCATTTCTCAACTGTTCACCGGTGTAGATGGTACCTATCCCACTATGGGTACACATTATCCGAAGGCAGGTAGGCCGGGGATATATAAGAAAGGCAGCTCATCTTGAGCCTGGGAGCAAGTCAGTAAGCAATATTTCTCCAATGTCTCTGCTTCAGTTCCTGCTCTAAGTTCCTGCCTTAGCTTTTCTGGATAATGGACTGCGACGCGACCCATGAGATGAAATAAACCCTTCCCTCCCCTAAGGGAGAGAAGTTGCTTTGGGTCTGTGTTTTATCACAGCAAGAGAAGCAAACCAGAACAGGAAGAAAGTCATAAAAAGTGTTACCCAGCTAGGAACCCTATGAGCTATCACAGTGATCAAGCTGACAATACAGGACACTGTAGTGGCATAGGTATTAGGGGGTGACCAACCACTTTCTTATTAGATTCAAGGCCTGTTACACAGGAATACATTCATACTTGATACTGTAGATCCAGTTAAGAACCTGAAGCTAGGGAGCTCGGGAGTCCTAGGGGCGAACCTACTCCTATTAATGTTTTAAACGTAGCACTGTGCAATGAATGGTGTCACTTCCCGGAAGTTAAGGTGGTAGCAATGGAGTGGGATCTGATGTCTAGGACCGCTAATGAAGACATCATCTGAGTATTACAATATTTTAATGACCCTTGGCTGTGGCACCACCTTTGCAGAGATGCAGCTGCCCGTGCCACATCTGCAGAGATACTCAACTGGTTTTGAAGATCTGAGCTCAACAAGAACAAAAACAATGCCTCCAACATCACTGAGGTAGACCATATAAAACCATTAGATCACCCAGACATCATCAAACTTTTCCACAGAACTGATACATCATCAAACTTGTTTGTCATCATGGAACCTGTGGCAGGAAGAGCGCTAGTGAGCCTCATTGGGGCATCGGGCTGTGCACCCGAGGAGGAAACAGTTCCCATTGTCTGGCAAAAGGTACTGGCAGTTCACTATCTCCACCAAAACAAAACAGCACACAAAAACATTTAACTGAAGAGCATCCTTGTAGCTGAGGAGAAACACCCAAATCCTGTAGGTAGAGTTTTCCTGCCTGGCCCACAGTCAGGACAAATCTCTCTCACCTGCCAGTCCCACAGCCGCTCAGACCCAACCAAGTAAACACAGAGACTTATATTGCTTACAAACTGTATGGCCGTGGCAGGCTTCTTGCTAACTGTTCTTACAGCTTAAATTAATCCATTTCCATTAATCTATACCTTGCCATGTGGCTCATGGCTTACCGGCATCTTCACATGCTATTTGTCATCATGGCAGCTGGCAGTGTCTCTCTGACTCAGCCTTCCACTTCCCAGCTTTATTCTCCTCCTTGTCCCGCCTATTTCAGTGTTTTATTTATTGACCAATCAGAGCAACACATTTGCCATACAGAACATCCCACAGCAAAACCCTGTGATTTCAGGCTGGCCACGAAAGTATCTCTGAGCAAAGACTGAGGAGGCGTGTGGCACCCTTTACTATATAACCTTAGAGGTGTTAGTGGGCAGACACTATGACAGACTTGCCAGTGACCTGTAGAGCCTTGGTATAGTGCTTTATGCAATGATGACAGGGTGCTTACCATGCTAAGCACCAACCTTTTCTGGGATGCTCCAGACGATCATGACTACAAAGTGATAATCCACCTAACCTCTTAAAAAAAAAACCAAAAAAACCAGAACACCAAAAACTTCACTGTGTACATACTCAGTGTCAACCCCGGATACCAGATGACTAGAGACCAGCTCACGGGGTACCCATGGCTGTTTCACAGTGAAGAAGGTCCACTACCTTCCTCTAGAGAAACAGCCCCACAAGTCTCAATCTCCAAGATTGTAGAGATCATGTTCACCATGGGATACAACTTCCATGAAACTGTGGAGTTTTTAAAAACATTGAATGTTTAATGAAGTCACAGCAACATACATCATATTAAGTTATTAAATTCCAGGGAGAGCTGTTAGCAGACAGTGAAGCCTATGCAGCCCTGTTTTGACAAAGGCCTTGCAGGGCCTCTCACTGTACTCCTCCCTCAAAAAGAGGAGTAGGAATGAACTGACTTTTCCACCTTCACATTGCTGAATGACCAGAAACAAAAGATGAAGGGTGGCAGAGGCCACAGCTCAACTTCCATGCTCTGCTGCCTGTGGATGACCTGCCCTTGCATATCATTCTCACATATGGTGCTGTGGGTTTTAACTTAGGCAGCGGTATTTTGAGCAACATTGAGATCAGCATGACATCCTATGATACCCCACCTGGAAAATCCATTCTCCTTGGAGTCACCCACGATATGACAACCACAGAGCCAAATGAAAATAACATGGGCTTATCCCCCTAGGACATCGCCAGGAGTCAAACTCAGATTGCACCCACAACTTTCAAGACCAACAAATGCAGGGGCTAGAAGCAGGTGAGGAGTCAAACTGCTAACACCCCGAGAACACTATGCTGCTGCCTGTCAGCTCCAAGTAGGAGTCAGGAATCCCAAAGTTAAGAGGCTACAATGAAGGGAGAGGGCAGTGAGTCCACAGGAAGCCTTGTAGGCACAGCTGCCAAGGTGGACGCACTTCTGCATTTTGTCTTTGCTTCTTGAATGCCTTTTGCAAAAAAAAAAAAAAAATCCTAACTCGTTATGGGGAATGCAACTTGATATCTGTCACCTTAGAAGGACCAGTCCTGCAGCATCACCCATATGTGGGAACCTGGGAAAGCTGAGCCGGAAGCAGAGAGAAGATGCGACCAGAGGGTGAAGAGGGAGGGGCAGGGGTTGGCAAGGGATCACAATTTCTGAAGGAGTAGTCAGGAAAAGAGCTACGATTCAGTTGATCTAGCTCAGCGCTAAGTCCTACCTGTGTCAAAAGTCACTAACAGAGACCCTTCCATGTGTCTCTGCTTTGATGTGGTGAAGGGAAAAGACCCAGTGGACGGCCACTTCATCGAGGGTGAAACTGGACAAACTCACAGATGCTGAGAGACTTGGTCAGGGTACTGTGTAACATCTGAGTCAGGTCTTTTAGCTACAGTTCCTTGTGCAGCCAGCCACAGGCCAGGTCTGTGTGGAAGCTTACTCGGAGTGTCTTCACCACATCTCTGCTGGACAATGTAGGAGAGGTTGAGCAGAGGAGGGAACAGAGCCCACGTACAAGGACTGCTGCTGTAGAACTGTTTCTGGCTGGGTGCTGCCAGAGCCTATTGCCAGAACAGTACCAAGGCCAGCCAGACAAGCTCACCCCTGAAGACTGAGGCCCCTGAGCAGGTCCTTCTCATATCTACTCAGAGGAGGTCAGAAGGGAAAGAATAAGAGCTGCACCTACTATCCCTTTAGTTTCTGAATACCAGCAAAAATGAACTTGCTGTTCTCCGAAGGGGCTGTAGACCTTAGCCTGAGGAATGTGGGGTTTTGCGCCAGCTTGTCCATTTGCCTAGAGTGTCCTTCCTCTTTCGTAGCTGCTTATCCACATCTTGTACTATGTAGCCAGGAGTTCCTTGACCCAGAGGCCTACACTGACAAGCCATGGTAGTGATGGCATAGAGAGCCCTCCAAGGGCTGGTTTTCCATTAAGCCTTCTGAGGTCTGGGGCTCAAAGGACACATCCCTTAAGGAGTTACCACATTTGGGGAGGCTGACTGTTACACACGCCCCCCTTTGGTCCTGTTTGTTTTTCACAGTATAAAAAGGTCACCCAGGCTGCTTTTCCCTCACAAATGCTCCAGAAAATCTTTCTGAGCAGATTAAGACAATGTCCCAGCAGAGCCAGAAGGGGATGTATGGTGCTCACCATCTGAGGAGGTTCAACTGTCCCTGCAACCTGTCCCAGGTCACTGTGAATGTGAAAATGAGGAACTTGAGATCCTCCAGGTGGGACAGCTCCCTCTTGTTTGCTCTGAAGGAGCCACAGCTGGGTTAGGTTGCACTTGGGATCAGATTCTGAACAAATGTAAAGGTCATGGTTGCTGCGGCTGCCATTGTGGCTACTCTGGTAGCTTACAAGAGCCCTGGATTAAACACCAAGAGCTCTCATATTGGTGACTGCAAAGCCAAACTAAGCAGAGTTAAGACATAGAGGAGAGAGAGTGACCACTTGCAGTGGGCAAGAAGAACACAGTGACATCTCAAAAGCAACGACCCTCTCCGAGAAAGCAAGGGGGCTCTATTCGGGAGCTCTAGATAAGTAGGTCCCTCCTGATTATGGTCTGCAAAGGAGGACACCACACTGCTGAGCATCCTCAGTGAAAATGTTCACTACACTTCTGAGCACTCTCAGAAAAGGAGTTCACTACATGCCCAAGCATGCTCAGTGAAGGAATACATTATATTCATGAGCTTGCTCAGTTTTAGGTCACAGAGTTCATGCTTAAGTGATGGACAGAAATGCCTGCAGGTATGGACAATTTGCACTGTCATATTGAAACTGAAAGTAACAGAAGGGACACTTCGAGGTGCCTTGATACAGTCTGCCCTGAAGGGACCTGTCTCACTTTATGCCTGACAGTACCACAGTGGACACTGGGGCTCACATTGCCATCTCTAGGGCACAAGGCTCACAGGGAGCTGTTTGGGCATAAGCAGTCACTTTTACTAGATTTCACATTCAAAAACCACTAGTGAGCTGTATCCATGTCACTCACTAGAAGTAGGAGCAAAATGCAGTCACGATGTGCCAGAAAGCACTGAATTAATATACAATGACACAGTTTATGTCCCTTCTGGCTTTCACATCTGGTCTCTTCATTCCTCAAAACATGTCTTCCAGGGATATAAGCATGGACCCCACCCCCGCCCCCACCTCTTTTGCAATGGCTTCCTTATGTCTTTGTTCTGACCCTGTGAGAAGAGGGTCTGATGTTAATAGATGGTCCCCAGCCAGAGCCACAGGGCTCAAAACAAAGTCCTCATCTTCAGTGATAGGCCAATTATGTTGCTAAAGTGTGAGGGCACATCCTTACTTTAGTCAGACTTCTTTCTCTGCAAGGACCAACTTCCACACTTGGAGAGGACAGAGGTGTCCAAGTGGTACTAACTGTCCTCTGCATTCTCCAGGCTCCTTCCTGCTGTGGCAGGACACTGTGTCCTTGTTGGCTCTGCCTGACAGGTTTCAAGCTTCTCCCTGGCAGCTGGATATTTGTGAACGAAATAAAAAAAAATGACAGTAATCAATAGAAAGGCTATACGCTAGGTTTATAGCAAATTTAGGGCACAACACACCCAGCAAGCTTCTCGGAGTAATAGCTGAGTAAACTCCCAACTGCTGAGTCAACATTTACCTACTTGCAAAAATCTTCTTTGCCCTAATGAATAAAAACTATTGGAATAGGCCGGGCAGTGGTGGCGCACGCCTTTAATCCCAGCACTCGGGAGGCAGAGCCAGGCGGATCTCTGTGAGTTCAAAGCCAGCCTGGACTACCAAGTGAGTCCCAGGAAAGGCGCAAAGCTACACAGAGAAACCCTGTCTCGAAAAACAAAAGCAAAAACAAAACAAAACAAAAACTATTGGAATAGAAATGTGGAGAGACTTTTATGAGTGTTCTTCAATTGTTCTTTGAGTCACAATGTCCCCTTTCCCTAAACTGCTTCTGTACTTACTGTCTATGATACTTTTTCTCACAATTACCCATCCCTCAAGATCCTTTTCTGTTCCACTATGCCTTTCCAGAATCCCTATGAGAAATGGCTACAGGCTGGGCCTCAAGGTACTGTCTACACTGCATGAGAGATGTTGACAGAGATGTGTGGGTGCATACTGTGGGCTAGGTGTGACACACTGTGGGTCTTGGACAGACTACAGTGGTCAAGATGCTGTCCTGTTCTCTGGTCGTGAGAGACCAGAAAAGGGTGAGGGTGCGGCTCAGAGGCAGGACACATACTGAGCATGCTCAGTCCCCAGTGCCTGAGCACATGTCTAGAGGATCGCTCTGCGGGTAGAGCATGAGGAGCTGCAGCATCCTGAGACTCATCAGAAGACTGTTTTGTCACCTGTTCTTTGGTGTTGGTGATCAATGCAAAGCCTATGTGCACATTCTGCCCTTGATCTAGACTCCTGGTCCACATTCCATGTTTGAGGTTTGTTTGGAGATATTCTGCCCAAACTGGTCTTGAATTCCCAGACCCAAGCAATTCTCCTGACTCATCCTCTCATGAAACTGGGACCACACACATATCATGACTCCCAGGCAACAGCTCTTCTTTTTTTTTTTTTCCCTGGAACTCACTTGGTAGCCCAGGCTGGCCTCGAACTCACAGAGATCCACCTGGCTCTGCCTCCCAAGTGCTGGGATTAAAGGCGTGTGCCACCACTGCCCAGCAGCATCTCTTTTTAACAGAAAATTGATGAGCCTCATTTCTTGAAACACTTCATCTTTGCATTTCCCCTGTGGAGTTTGTCTTTTTTCTTCTTTTGCAGCACTGGGAATCAAAGTTGGGCCTCACACAGCCTAAAAACATGCTCTCTCTCACAAACCTACACACCCAGCTGACCCTATGCCAGTGTGAGACTTAGTAATGGATCAGAGCAGAGAACCATGATGGGTAGGGAGTGTTCTGTTTCTGAACTGTTTGGGTTGGGAAAGACTTTTAATTCCCAAAGCTTCTCATAGCCTGGTCCCCAAGGCTGGACATGGGATGGAAGGAACCATTCTGAGTACCATGGAAGCAGAGAACTGAGTCATATAATAGCCCATCCTCCCCCAGGACAAAGGCTACAATGCCTGAAGCATTATGAGATGATTCAGTCCCTCCCAGGTTAGCTCATGAGAGCCATTAAGGACATTGGTTATCACAGGCTGAGGTTCCCATAACTATCAGGAACTAGAAGAAGACAGAAGGGACAAGCATTACCGACAGAATGAGGGATGAGAACAGCAGTGTCCGGTGCCCAGTTACCAGGCCAAATAAGACTGTGTTTAACTGCAGAGTAAAGAGAGGTTGATGCAGCAGGACTAGGCTGGGGCTTTGGTGGCTTTGCTGAGCCCCATGGTAAGAAGTGATATCTACATGGCAGGAGAAGCCCTAAGAAAAATGAATGACTCCACTAGGCATGAAAAATGGGATTTAAGAAGTGTAAAAACAGTGTGAAGGGAGGAGAGAAGGATAAAGGGGTCACTCAAAGTCCAGTGTGGCAAGAACTATGTCAAGTGGTTCGTTCCTAAGGAAACAGTCCACAGAATGTCAAGCGCTGTGCTAGTGAGAATCTGGCTTTGTTCACAAAGGACATGTGATTTTAAAAATGCAGATGAGAAAAAATTAATCTTGATATGGGAATAAGCAATTCTCCCTACCCCCAAGTATGTGGATTAAGGAATGCTAGGGTTGAGCATTGCTCTGGGCAAGAAACAGAACTCCAGGTAGGCATCTCACCCGCCCAACAACAGAGTGCCCAGGCCACGTAACCCTACTCTTTGAGTCAGGCAGGTACAGCCTCCAGAGTCAAAGGTAAAGCAGCCAGCCTATGACATTCTGGAAACACCACGCGGGAGGTCAGTGCTCTTCCAGCTTACCTGGGCAGTGGGCTGTGTGTCCATGGAGTATTCCAAACGGTCCCCTGGAGCCAGATCTTCCGCTTCACCTGGGAAGAAGTGCACATGCACGAGTTAGCTTTCCACAGGGGAAAGGCGGCAAGTCTGCCAGTATCCAGAAAACTCAGAGGAGGATGAGGAGACCTCCGAGTCTAAAACAGTGGTTTCTCAACCTGTGGGTTGCGACCCCTTTAGGTCAAACAGCCCTTTCACCGAGGTCACCGAAGACCATCAGAAACACAGATATTTGCATTACACTTAACAACAGTAGAAAATTACAGTTATGAGGTAGCAACAAAATAATTCTATGGTTGGGGGGTCACCACCACATGAGGAACTGTATTAAAGGGTCACAGCATTAGGAAGGTTAAGAACCCCTGTGCTAGAAGAAGCAGAGGCAGAGAGCACTATGCAACCTCTATCTGACTTTTGTAATTCAGATTTATAAAAGTAGTTTTTAAAGTTCATTCCAAAACCAGCTATGGACCATTGGTACTTGTGGATGAAGCCTCCTACGTCACCAGGGAGGAGAGGAGCGTGAGTGAGTATGAGAAAGGAAAGGGCTGGCTGTCAGAATGAAGGTCCTAAGGCCAAATTTAGGTGGACAAATTCAGAATTGGAAACTTCCCTTCTTTTTATTTTCCCTGGTGTAGTCTTAAACTCACTATGTAACCAAGGACAGCCTTGAACTCCTGATCTTCCTGCCTCCACCTCCCAAGTGCTAGAATGTGGTATGTGTCACCGTACCAGGCTCCAAGAATTGGAGAGTTTCTTAAGGAACCAATTCCCACTGTGTCCCCAGACCCATTGTGATCAATCCCACAACTACAATGACAGAAATACGCTCTTCTTTACAAGGCCAGTTAAATCCTCTGCTGGCATCACAGCTGCGTCAAGTAGCTCCTAAGGAAACAGCTAACAGAATGGCAATGTTGTGCTAGTGAGCTTCTGGAGGCTCTGAAGATTGAGAGGGCACTCATGGCCTCAGATTGAACACATCCTCAAATACTCATGAGGGGCCTATGTCCCTCAGTCTGGGGAAGGGGTGGGTGTACCCCCACCAAGGAAGCCACAAGATTTCTCACACACAGCCCCTCCCCCACAAATTCCCAAATGCACTTCAATTCATCCAGACTTTACCCAGGATCCAGGTCTCAACAGGGTCCCAATAGATAAGGGTGAGAAACGGTGAAATTTGGGGTCACTCACACCTTCTTGAGTTTCAAGCATCAAAACCCTAATACAGCATGGCCAAAAGTCTAAAAAAGGAGGCTGCGACACACACTATGGTGGCCCTCGAGAACACTGTAGTGACACACTATGGTGGCCCTCGAGAACACTGTAGAAAGTGAAACAAGCCAGGCACAAAAGGACAAATATAGCATGATTACACTCACCTGAGGTCCCTGGAGTTGCCAGAGTCATGGAGACAGGGAAGAACAGGGAGTGATAATGTTTGTTCTCTAGCATCCACATGCATGTGAATACGTGTATTTTCACACACACACACACACACACACACACACACACACACACACACACACAAATATTTTATCAAGAAGAAAGATGTTGGAGACAAAAACAGCAAAGAAAAATCCTGGCTTGTCTCTGATACTGGAAAGTGTCTTCTCCCAGTAGTATGGAACAGCCAGGCTCTGTCATCTTTCCACAGAGGACTCTGGCCCTATCCTTATCCTGTGTGCATGCTGTGAGGCAGTGGTGGCCCTAGGCTTCAGCATGAGAGACTCTGGAAGGCCAAGGCAGGACAATGGCTTCCTCACAGTCCAGTGACTGACGGCGCCATCTAGCCATGTCATATGAACAGAAAACAGGAACAAACCTTCACACTAACCGACCACAAATGCTGTCCAGCTGCTCAGTTCACACTTTGGAAGAAATCCACAAATTAAAAGTAAAGCTAAACTCCAGCTTGCTGAGGTTTACAGACTCCCTTCGCCACTCAAACTATGATGTGACCACATTGTGCTTCTGACTTCTCAGGAGTAAAAAAAAAAAATCCAGCTTTTCTCTTGCAAAGGTCAAGATGATGTGAAGACAGCGGAACTCTGTAGAAAGGAAGGGGATGAGGCCTAAGCTAACACAGTTGGGTCTGGGTGTCCTGGGATTCAACTAACTGCAGCCTCAAAATGGAGGAGGCAACACTGGTCCTGTGAGCGCAATTCAACTAGGCCCATAACGGTCGAATCTGTACTAAACACACACAGAGCATTTTCTTGTTATTCCCGAATTAATACAGTGGTGGTGGTTAACAGGTCCTAGGATCACCCAAGAGACATGCCTCGGGTCCTGTCTGCAGAGGATGTTTGGATTAGGTTAGTACATTGGTTGAGGTGGGAAGACTCCCCCAAATGTGGGAGGCATCGTACCATGGGCTGCAGTCCTAGACCGAATGAAAAGGAAAAGTGAGCTGAGCACCAGCGTTGTCTCTCTGTTCCCTGACATGTGACCACTGCAATGTGACCCGTGTCTCTTGTTCTTGACGCCATGCCTACCCTGCCCTGCCATGATGAACTGCAACCTCAACTAAATAAATACTTCTGTCGTAGCTGGGATTCCTATTGTGAAGAGACACCATGAGCATGCCAACTCTTATAAAGGAAAACATTTAATGGAGTGGCTTACAGTTTCAGAGGTTTAGTCCATTATTATCATGGTGGGACATGGCAGTGTGCAGGCAGACATGGTGCTGGAGGAGGTTGCTGATCCAAAGGCAACAGGAAGTGGACTGATACACTGGGTATATCTTGAGCATATGAGACCTCAAAGCTTACAGTGACACACTTCCTCCAACAAGGCCACACTTACTCCAGAAAAGCCATACCTTCTAATGGTGTCATTCCCTACGAGCTTATGGGGGCCATAATGAAGTTCACACTACCACACCTTCTCTCTCTCCCTAAGTTGATTTTTGTCAGGAATTTGGTCACAGCCACTGGAAAAGTAACTAATCAAACAGTGCAACTGTGCATTAACATTCATATTTATTAGGCATTGTGAATGTTAAACTGAATTGTTTAATCTAGCAAGTTTGACCTTGTTGTAGCCCACTAGGTCTCCTAGTGGCTGTACCCAGCAGGACTGCATAAGAGGTTGATTGGACCATGGGTCTGGGTACCAGGTGACTGTAACTCGCAAGGGGGCAGTTGTTTACTCCACCCCTTGGCATTATTATAAACAGACCTTTGGAATAAAGTTCTGGGCTGGTGGATAAAGATCCAGGCCCACCCGAGTCCATCCTGTGTTTTCTCGGTTTCTCTCCCCCTCTGTTTCTAACTAAGTCTCTTATTCCTCATTCCTCAAGAGTAAATAAGTGTGGAGCTGGTCTCTTACATGACCTAAGGGATTTTCCTACCTCATAAACTACAAACTGATGAAAAAAACCCTACTTTTACAAAAAGTAGTGGAGTCTCAATCACTCACAAACAGCCAACTAGTCCATATTCAAATAAGAAAAACAGGAAATGTAAAGAATTAGACTGTCTCTACCTCCCTTTCTGTTTTCTGTATGTTATTTCCTCTTCTCTGTCTATAAATACAGCCAAACATGTGGATACTACTAGGATGTTACAGAACTGCAGAATGGAAATAAAGCCTACTAAGATGCACAAAGTGACAGGGCTGAAGGGGTAGCTCAGTAGTTAAGAGTGCTGGCTGTTCCTCCAGAAGACCCAGGTTTGATTCCCAGCACCCACAAGGTGGCTCACAACCATCTATAACTGCGGTTCCAGGGGACCCGATGTTTTCTTCTGGCCTCCACTGGCACCAGGCATGCAGGTGGTACACAGGCATACATGCAGACAAACACTCACACATACAATGAAGCGAAACTTGGAAAAATATGCAAAATGAAGCCGGGTGCAGAGGGCTCCACATAGAGAGAGCACAAGGCCCTACAGTCAATCTTAGCTATGAAAAAAACACAAAAATGTATGTTGTAATGTTGACTTTTAGCACGAATAATGAAGGAGAAGTTAAAGCATGCTATACAGGAGCATATGTATAGGTGAGACACGAACATAAGGCATTCTGTACAGGGGACTTTGGTATGTACAAGGAGAGGTGGCTAACATGCAGAATTTAATCTCTTTGGGCACTGAAAGGAGACAGCACACACCCAGAGCATGGCTGGAAAATAAAAAACTATAGAAATTAAAATGGAAAACAGAACTCAGTCAATGCCCAGGCTTGCTCTGTTTCACTGGCTTACTAAATTTTCCAGTAAATCCCTTTTTTCATCACACCCCAGCTGACAGGCTGATACTTTTGATGACACCCTTGCTAAACACCCAGCCAAATCACCAGCAACAGCTCAGAAACATCTTCTCACATCTGCTCAGCAAATGAGGCACAGAAAAATGGTAACTGGACCAAACGCAGGATCAGCTGGTGCAAGCAGCTTGATTCTAGAGAACTGTGAGGTCTGCTTACACTATGGGCTTAAGAGAAAGTTCAAGAACAAACTCCAACAACATCAACTACCCTCTCTGTGATAAATGATCTGCATTTCACTTTTAAATGACAGATGGCCTCTGACCCAGGCCATGCATAAGGTGACTCTCTCCGATGAGGAGTCATTACAAAGCTGTACAGCTTCTCTCAGGAGCAAAGAAACCACAGGCACTTCCATTCACAGTAAAGGGTGGCCCATGGTTTTAAAAACAAACTTTTAAGGCAATTTCAAGATGGGGGGGGGGGGCGGGGAATTGTACTCTTTCAAATGGAAAGGTAGCTCTGTGTTTATGTGTACATGTTATACAGTGGGTGTGAGTGTGGGTGTAGACTGTAGAATTTAACAGGAGACCATGTTGTAGGGGAAGACATTAGGGGAGGGGGAAAGAGGACAACAGGAGACATGTGCTATGAAAGCTGAGAGGGGACGTCTAAGGACAGGAGGACACAATGTGAGGAGGGGACAGGGGAATTAAGGAGTAAAGAATCAACAAGAACAAAATCCTACATGCTAATAAAAGCAAACAGAACACATGGTTTGAAAATGATGCTGAGCAGAACAGTAACTATCTGCAGGTAAAGTGGGTGGACTAGACAGAGGCATTCACTCAACTCTTGCTTTTGACAGGCTCACGGTGAATCACAGGATTCTCACTAATCTTCAGATAAACACTGTAAATACTGTTCTTGCCTCAGACATCATCTGCCGGCTAGCAAGGGATCATCTTACTGAAGAATGGACAGCACCTCATCCATCAGCCTCTGAGAGGAGACAGTCTTCCAGGGAGATTCCCCACAAGCAAAAACCACAATGACATCTGAAGAAACCCAGGACTGTGCCCTGCAGAGCAGTCCCGAGTCCTCTTTTCACTGGTTAACCCAGGCCATCACGTCATCTGGCAGTAGGAAGATGTGTGGGTGGAGACGAAGATGCTTCCAAAAACCCAAGAACTATCTGCTGCAGGAGGAGGCTTCTCTGATGATGGCTGAGCAAGACACTGGTCATATTTGCCTTTGTGGGTCTGGGTTACCTCACTCATGATGATTTCTTTTCTAGTTCCCCACAGCTAGACAGTGACAAACCTTGGAACACTCTGCCCTAAATGGGATGTCTCCATCAACTCTCTCCTCTCAGAGCTCTGGGAACTCTGTGGAAGAGGAAGACACCACAAGGAACAAGGCCTGCTAAACGCAGCACAGGTGACACATGTATCAACTCACAGGACTGCGGCAGCACGCATAGGGTCTGCACCAGCAGTCCTGGGGCTGAAGGGAGGAGTGGACACACGCCCCCAGCCTTAGCCATGAGCATATCTCCCACTGATAACCATTTCAAATGAAAAACCAGCTTTCGCCAAGCGAGTCTCACTGGGGAAACAAACCGTTCTTAAGGGTAGGCCCCATGCCCAGCAGTAGATGCCAACCCAGCCACTCAACAGCATCTTTGGAGGTTCTTTGTCTCATAATGCTAAGTCAGGGCATTCTTTTTGTTTTTACCTTACAGGTTCTTAGTGCACGTATCATTATGGCTTTTGGTTTTATGTTTTTATGGGATTCCTGTGTGTGCAAATGTGTATGTCTCTGTGTCTATACATGTTTCCTGTACTTCCTCTTTGGCTCTTTTTCTATTCTGATTGTTCGTTTTTGTTTTATCTTATTTTATTATTATTACTCCTTAGATGTCTGTTTTCTATGGAGAGACATAAAGGGTGTGGATTAGAAGGGCGGGGAGGTGGGGGAGAACTGGGAAGAGGAGGGGAGAGGAAACCGTAATCAGAATATATTGTATAAGGAAAATCTATTTTAAATAAAACAAAACAAAATAAAAACAAACCCTAGAACTACACAGAACAACCAGCCCCACACAGATGGCATGCTTACACAGAAGTGGCACTCACATGAAAGGTAGATGGGACACCATACAAAAGGGGCACCCATGCTGAAGGGCCTCACACCACAAAATGGGTACCCACATGGAGGGGGCACCCACATGGAGGGAGTACCCACATGGAGGGAAGGGTACCCACATGGAGGGGCACCCACATGGAGGGAGTACCCACATGGAGGGGGTACCCACATGGAGGGGGTACCCACGTAGAAGGGGCCATTGTGGGATGTGCAGCCCTGACTCTGGATCATATAAGTATGCCAATGGGCACTATTCCCAGGCTGAGAATCTCCTAGCTGTGGCTCTTCAGCCCTATTGAAGCAAGTTCTTCAGTGTAAGTGTTAAGTAGCACAACTTTCCATCAGGACATATGCCCAGGACCATTTCACTCCCTTTCACAGTCTCTCATGCCCCGTGCATCAGTCCTCAGTTCTCTTCCTAGACATGTCTTGAATCCAGTCTCTTCTCTCTTCCCTGCTCACATCCTAAGAACAGCCCCCACTATCCTTGCTGTAGTTTACTTCAGTCCCCCTCCAGGTCCACACCTACATGTTTGACCCCCTGACAAACACACCCCTTCATGAGACAACTGGACTGTGTTGCTTCCTTTCTTAGGACCCTCCGAATGACCCCCTATGATCCTGCTGAGAGGTTCAAAGGACCTGCCTCTGTGTTCTAGGTAGTCTCATCTCCACCAGGTAGCTGCCCTGACCGTTCTGATGGGTTTGCCCAACCCAAGTATTTCCTTGCTCTGAGATGCAGATACATACTTTATGGCCTTACCACAACCTCAGCTCAAAGTCCATTTCCCTGCAAAACTCACCCTCCTCTCAGCTAGGACTTCAGTCTCACCTACTTGAGATCCCCTACACCACCCACATGATTTATCAATCTCTTCCTAACACTGTTTCTCTGGCACCTACAATGCCTATTTGTTACTTTATTGCCCTCACTCCACAAATGAGATGATTCCATGATTTTCAAGAAATGGTATGGTGGTCTTTTGTGACTTGCATGTGGGTTCCTCCTACAAATGGATACTGAGGTTTGGTCCCCAGTGTGATACAATGAAAGGCAGAGTGCCTTTAAAAGTGAAGAAGAGTCAGGCAAGATGGCTTATCAGGTAAAGTGTTAGAGGCAAGTGATAATCATGGAATCCGCATAAATGTGGAAGGAATGAACTGACTGTACAGAACTGTTCCCTCACTTCTGAATATGTGCTGTGGCAATGAACACATACCTACATCCCTACACACATCATACTCAATATAAGGGGCCCTTGAAGGTCTTACCTAACCCCTGAAGTCCCAGGTTTCAATAGAGACGTGTTGATTCACAACTAGTAAGGCAGATAATCTATCTAATATCCAGTAGTACTTACTTAACATGAAAGGGGCACACAGCAACAGGAACTATGATCTGCAGGCTTTTATTTGCTACATTCTGATGAGGGTATACTAGCCCACCAGCTATCTCACAGAGGAGTCAGCAGCATTCTGGCTGCCAAATGATTCTCAGGGAGATTGACATCAATGAAAACTCAGAATGTCTCACTGCCTGTCAAAGAAATATCACAGTTCTGGGACTGTCATCACCCATCATACAGACAACACACCATGAAAAATACATTCTTCACAGCTATCTCTCCCCCAGACCCAGCCATTTTGACATATACATGCCAGGAACACATAGAGATTGAAGGACCATCTGCATGACTAAGATACAGACAACTCTGAATCCATCTGTATACAGAACAACCCAAACTCAACATTGAAAAGAACTCATTGGTCTTAAAGAATTAACTAACACAATACAGAGAAATGCAGTAGTAGCTCATGGTCAATAGCCTGATGAACCAGTAACAAATCAAATAGATCTCTAACACATGCCAATTCATTGTTGCCTGAATACCTTTTGCAAAAACATCTGATCATATACATTGTATACACGAATGCATGTATACACACAAGGGGTATTCCAGTAAATTGTAAGACATCCTATAGGGAGGAGGGACAAGCCTTGGCTTTTACATCATGTAACAATATCATCAGGACAAATTTCAACCTAATGCCTGGGAAGAGATGAGCATCACCTGCTACCAATGCCAGTTCCTGAACACCCACATCCTTCCCCATAAATATGGCACACGGTCCACCTGCTCCCCATGTAATAGCCTCCACCCCAACCTCTCAGTCACAGCACATATTTCCAGAATGTAAATATTTCAGTTTGTGAATACATGCATATACCTACTATCTACATCCTGAACACACAGATATACCATGTGTTACTGCCTAACTGCTAGAGAAAAAACAAAATACCTACTTACTCTAGGTTATGTATATGCCCCTGCTACAACACATAAGCAACGAGTGCCTTTGACAAGCATGCACAACACAGATAGCTCATGTGAACACAATAGGAACCCAATAGACACAGACTCTACAAACCACTGAGTACACACAAGTTTCTCATGTATCACCCTGAATCGCATCCACAGGAAATTAACAGTCCACAATAAATATACTCCACAATTCCTGAATGTACACAAATCTCCACAGCCTCTCTGATTCCAATCACTGACAAGGAAACATCGCATCTACCATAGAACACCTGCATGAACCCAAGAATTCAAATACATGTAAAGCCCAAAAAAACCACATATGTACCTAACACACAGGACCAAACACAAATACTGGGAACACACATACAAGCAAAATCTTCAAAAATGCTACCCTAAATAAACATAAAGAGGACCACAGAGCCAGCTATATATACATTTTATATATACCCAAATATGCATATTCACAAAATCCATGAATGGCAAGCCAAACACTCAGATACATACTCACAAAATAAAAAAAAAAAATTTAATCTCTCATAAATAGAGCCCTGCCTGGGTTCCATGGCCAGCACCAAGAGGTAAGATAAAGATAGAGACATCCACATACACAACCATACAAATGCCTGTAAACTAACTTCTGCATAGTGTCTATATACATACGACTACCACACACACATACATGCAAACATTTCAACTACCTGAATATACATTTCTGTAACACAATATACCATATTTCACACCTAAAGAATACAGCCTCCCAAACTCATTCCCTAAACATACTCGTATATACCTAGAAACACTCTATCATTAACCAAACCTAATATACTACTAATACTCCTTAATTTAATTTTCTGTGATATATATTTCATGTACTTACCTGGATCTACACAATCACTTTAGATGTCCAACACACATAGAAGTGTTAGGATACCATTTAAAAATCACTTGTCCCTGTATCCTGACCCACAAATTTACCAGAGGCTAAGCTGGTACCCAGAACCCCAGGTAAGACCCTGCCTACAAACCACCAGCACTTCCTCAGAGCCTGCCCAGCTTTCCCCAAAAACCCTCCCCCATCACCATATCCCAGCCAACAACTCCAGCAGAAGAGCCCTGCTCTACCAAAGGCCACACCAGTACCCAGAACCCCCAGAACCCACCGAATTCATGTAGGCTGCCAAAATCCCAGCAGAGGCACCCTTCTAGACCAGAGGACTCACCAGCCACCAGAACCACAGGCCACTCAGGCCAGAAGACCAGAGAGGAAATAGAAACCAAGGGATAAAACACACATCCAACAAAGACAACTTGGAAATTGGCACCTGAGCCAACAATTATTCCAAACCCAGAGGCAAAGAAGCAGTGTAAGAACACAATCAACAACAGCCAGGGTAATATGTCACCACCAGAGCTCAGCTCACCACAGCAGGCTCTGAACAGTCCAACACAGCCGAAGCCCAAGAAAACGACCTTAAAAACAACTTCATGATGATTATAGAAGTCCTTAAAGAGGAAGTGAATAAATCTCTTAAAGAAATGCAGGAAAACACAAAGAATAGGAGGAAATGATTAATACCTTAAAGAAATCCAGGAAAACACAAAAGGGAAGAAATGAATAAATCCCTTAAAGCAAGCCAAGAAAAAACAAACAGGTGAAGGAGATGAATAAAACTGTTCAAGACCTGAAAATGAAAATAGAAGCAATAAGGAAAATACAAACTGAGGAAGTCCTGGAGATGGAAAATCTAGGTACCCGAACAAGAACCACAGACGCAAGCATCACCAACAGAATACAAGAGATGGAGGAGAGAGTCTCTGGCATTGAAGATACAATAGAATAAACTGGTACAATGATCAAAGAAACTGTTAAATCTAAAAAATCCCTGACACAAAACACCCAGAAAATTTGGAACGCCATGAAAAGACCAAACTTAAAAATAATAGGAATAGAAGAAAACAATCCCAGCTCAAAGACCCAGAAAATATTTTTAACAAAACCATTGA
This sequence comes from Peromyscus eremicus, assembly GCF_949786415.1. Lineage (NCBI taxonomy): Eukaryota > Metazoa > Chordata > Mammalia > Rodentia > Cricetidae > Peromyscus > Peromyscus eremicus. Next base: position 13,853,090 of record NC_081420.1, read on the forward strand.
AGAAAATTTTCCTAACCTTAAGAAGGACATACCTATAGAGGTACAAAAAATTTACAGAACACCAAATACAATGGACCAGAAAAGGAAGGCCCCATGCCACATGATAATCAAAACACTAAACATACAGAACAAAGAAAGAATATTAAAACCTGCAAGGGAAAAAGAAGAAATAACATATAAAGTCAGTCCTATTAGAATTACACTGACTTTTCAACAGAGATTCTAAAGCCAAAAGAGCCTGGATAGATGTCTTCCAGATTCTAAGAGACCATAGATGCCAGCCCACACTACTATACCCAGCAAAATTTTCAATCACCATAGATGGAGAAAACATGATATTCCATGACAAAGTCAAATATAAACAAATATCTATCCATAAATCCAGCCCTACAGGGGTATTGGAAAGAAAACTCCAACCCAAGGAGGCTAACTATACCCATGAAAACACAGGAAATAATCTCACACTAGCAAAACCAAAGGAAGGCGTACAGACACATAAAAACACACAAACACACACTACCATCACCAACAAAATAATAGGAATTAACAATCATTTGTCATCGATATCTCTCAATATCAATGTACTCAATCCCACTCCCACCCCCGCAAAAAAAGGCATTGGCTAACAGGATGCACAAACAGGATCCATCCTTCTGAAGCATACAAGAAACACACCTTAACATCAAAGATAGACAATTACCTCAGAGTAAAGGGTTGGGAAAAAAATTTCCAAGCAAATGGACCCAAGAAGCAAGATGGTGTGGCTATTCTAATATCTAACAGAATAAATGTCCAACCAAAATTAATCAAAAGAGATGGGGAAGAACACTTCATACCCTTAAAAGAAAAATCCACCAAGATGACATCTCAATTCTTAACATCTATGCCCAAAAAACAAGAGTACCCACACTTGTAAAAGAAACATTACTAACGCTTAAATTACACATCAAACCTCACACATTAATAGTGGGAGACTTCAATATTCCACTCTCACCAATGGACAAGTCATCCAGACAAAACCTAAACAGAGAAATAATGGAGCTAATGGACATTATGAACCAAATAAACCTATCAGATATCTACAGAATATTTCACCCAAACACAAAAGAATACACCTTCTTCTCAGCACCTCATGGAACCTTTTCCAAAACTGATAACATACTCAGTCACAAAGCAAGTCTCAACAGATACAAGAAAATGGAAATAAATCCCTGTATCCTATCAGACCACGTTTTTGTTTGTTTGTTTTTTTTTAAGATTTATTTATTTATTATGTATACAGAAGAGGGCGCCAGATCTCATTACAGATGGTTGTGAGCCACCATGTAGTTGCTGGGAATTGAACTCAGGACCTCTGGAAGCGCAGTCATTACAGATGGTTGTGAGCCACCATGTGGTTGCTGGGAATTGAACTCAGGACCTCTGGAAGAACCGCCACTGTTCTTAACCTCTGAGCCATCTCTCCAGCCCCCAGACCACGTTTTAAAGCTGGATTTCAACAACAACAGAAAGCCTACAAACTCATAGAAACTGAACAGCTCTCTACTGAATGAGCGCTGGGTCAAGGCTAAAGAAAGAAATTACAGACTTCCTAGAATTAATGGAAATGAGTGCACAGCATATCTAAACTTATGGGACGCAATGAAAGCAGTGTGAAGAAGAACGTTCATACAGTACCTTCATAATGAAATTGGAGAGAGCTCATACTAGTACCTTAACAGCACACCTGAAAGCTCTAGAATAAAGAGAAACAAACATGCCCAAAAGAAGTAGATGGCAGGAAATAATCAAACTGAGGGCTGAAATAAATGAAATACAAGCAAAGAGAACAAGACAAAGAATCAATAAAACAAAGAGTTTGTTATTATAAAAAAAATCAACAAGATAGACAAACCCTTATCCTAACTAACTAAAAGATGAAGAGAGAATATCCAAATTAACAAAATCAGAAATGAAAAGGGGGACATAACAACAGACACTGAAGAAATCCAAAGAATTATCAGGTCATACTTCAAAAACCTATACTACACAAAATTGAAAAATCTAAAAGACATGAACAATTTTCTTGATAGATACCACTTACCATAGTTAAATCAGTATCAGATAAACAACTTAAATAGACCTATAACCCCTAAGGAAATAGAAGCGGTCATTAAAAGTCTCCCAACCAAAAACAAAGCCCAGGACCAGATGGTTTTATCACAGAATTTCACTAGATTTTCAAATTAGAGCTAATATCAATACTCCTCAAATTATTCCTCAAAATAGAAACAGAAAGAACATTGCCAAATTTACTTTATGAGGCCACAGTTACCCTGAAACTCAAATCACAAAACAAAGATTCAACAGAGAAAGAGAATTACAGACCAATTTCCTTCAGGTACATTGATGTAAAAACACTCTCAAATCTAATCCAAGAACACATCAAAAATATCATCCACCATGATCAAGTAGGCTTCATACTAGAGAAGCAGGAATGGCTCAATTTAAAAAAATCTGTCATTGTAATCCACCATGTAACAAACTGAAAGAAAAAAAAAAACACATGATCATCTCATTAGATGCTGAAAAAGCCCTTGATGAAATCCAACACCCCTTTATGATAAAAGTCTTGGAGAGATCAGTGATACTAATTGAAAGAAAGAAATTAAAGTATCATTATTTGCTGATGATATGATAGTATACACAAGTGACCCCAAAAGTTCTACCAGGGAACTCCTACAGCTGATAAACACTTTCAGTGAAGCTAGATATAAAGTTAACTAAAAAAGAAAAATCAGTAGCCCTTCTATATATAAATGACAAACAGGCTGAGAAATAAATCAGTGAAACAATACCCTGTAGCTGGAAATTTTCCTGTGTCTCACCCAGTCTGCAGCCACTCAGACCCAAGTAAACACACAGAGGCTTATATTAATTAAAACTGTTTGGCCATTAGCTCTGGCCTACCACTGACTAGCTCTTACACTTAAACTCAGCCCATTTCTGTTAATTTGCATGTTGCCATGTGTTCTGTGGCTTTACCTGTGTGCCATTACATGCTGCTCCCTGTACAGTGGGCTTGCATCTCCTGACTCAGCCTTCCTCTTCCCCGAATTCTCCTTGTCTGCTTATCCCACCTATACTTTCTGTCTGGCTACTAGTCAATCAGCGTTTTATTTATCAACCAATCAGAGCAACACATATTCACAGTATACAAAACATCCCACAGCAATACCCTTCATAATACCCACAAATAATATAAAATACCTTGTAGTAACTCTAACGGGGTAAGTGAAAGACCTGTAAAACAATAACTTCATGTCTTTGAAGGAAGAAATTAAAGAAGACATCAGAAGACGGAAAGATCTCCCATGCTCATTGGTCAGTAGGATTAACATAGTAAAAACGGCCATTCTACCAAAAGCAATCTACATATTCAACACAATCCCCATCAAAATTCCAACACAATTCTTTACAGATCTTGAAAGAACAATACTCAACTTTATATGAAAAAAAAAACAGGATAGCTAAAACAATCCTGTACAATAAAAGAACTTCTGGAGGCATCACCATCCCTGATTTCAAGCTATTGTATTGGCATTAAAAAGACAGGTCAATCAATGGAACCAAATCAAAGACCCAGATGTAAATCCACACACCTGTGGACACCTGGTTTTTTATAAAGAAGCCAGAAACATACAATGGGAAAAAAGTATCTTCAACAAATGGTGCTGGTCTAACTGGATGTCAGTATGTAGAAGACTGCAAATAGATCTATGTCTATCACCCTGCACAAAACTCAAGTCCAAGTGGATCAAAGACCTCAACATAAAATCAGATACACTGAACCTGATAGGAGAAAAAGTAGGAAACGGCCTCAAACGCTTGTCACAGGAGACATTTTTCTGAACAGAATACCAATAAAGTAGGCACTAAGATCAACAATCAATAAGTGAGACCTTAAAACTGAAAAGCTTCTGTAAGGCAAAGGACGCTATCAATAGGACAAAATGGCAGCCTATAGAATGGGAAAAGATTTTAACCAACTCCACATCTGACAGAGGGCTAATAGCCAAAATATATAAAGAACTCAAGAAACTAGACTCCAATAAACCAAATAATCCAATTTAAAAATGGTGTACAGATCTAAATAGAAAGTTTGAAACAGAGGAATTTCAAAAGGCCAAGAAACACTTAAAGAGATGTTCAACATCCTTAGCCATCAGGGAAATCCAAATCAAAATGACTCAGATTCCATCTTACACCTGTCAGAATGGCAGATCAAAACCACAAGTGACAGCTCATGCTAGTGAGGATGTAGAGCAAGGGGAACACTCTTCCACTGCTGGTGGGAGCTTGAAGTTGTACAGCCACTTTGGAAATCAATATGGTGGTTTCTCAGAAATTTGGGGATCAATCTACTGTTAGACTCAATTATGTCACTCCTGGGCATATACCCAAAGGATGCTCTAGCCTATTACAAGAACAGTTTCTCAATTTTGTTCATAGCAGCTTTATTCATAATAGCCATTGTGGTAGTTTGAACATAATTGACCCCCATAAGCTCACTGGGAGTGGCACTGCTAGGAGGTGTGACCTTGTTGAAGTAGGTATGGCCTTGTTGGAGGAAGTGTGTCACTGTAGGGGTGGGCCTTGAGGTCTCCCATGCTCAACGTATGCCTAGTTCAGTTCACTTCCTGTTGCCTACAGATCAAGATATACGACTCTCAGCTCCTTTTCCAGCACCATGTCTGATTGCATGCTACCATGTCATACCATGATGATAATGGACTAAATTTTTGAAACTATAAGCCACCAATGAAATGTTTTCCTTTATAAGAGTTGTCATGTTCATGATGTCTCTTCACAGGAATAGAAACCCTAACTAAGACAGCCAGAAAGTAGAAACAACCTAGATGTCTCTCAACCAAAGATTGGATAAAGAAAATGTGGTACATTTATACAATGAACTACTGCTCAACTGTTAAAAAAAAATCATGAAATTTGCAGGCAAATGAATGGAACTAGAAAAAAACAATCATCTTGAGTGAGGTAACCCAAATCCAGAAAAACAAACATGGTATATACTCACTTATAAATGGATATTAGCTTTAAAGTAATAGTAATCATACTACAATCCATAGACCCAGAGAGACTAAGTAACAAGAAGGACTCAGGGGACACATGAATCTCCCTGGGAAGGGAAAATAGAATAGATTTCATGGGTGGATTGGGAGTGGGTGGGGATGGGAACAGAAGGGATCAGGTTTGGGGTGGAGGGAGAGAGTACTTGGACAGATGACTGGAATTGGGGGCAAGGTAGAAACCTAGTGCAATGGAAACTCTCAAGAACCTATGAGGGTGACCCTAGCTAAGACTCCTAGTAATGGGGCTACAGAGTCTGAACTGGCCATCTTTTTAACCAGGCAAGGCTTCCAGTGGAGAGACTGGGACACCAACTCAGCTATAAAACCTTCAACCTACAATTTGTCCTGCCTGCAAGATGTTCTGGGGTAATTGTGGGAGTGGCCAGCCAATGACTGGTCCAGTTTGAGACCCATGCCACGAGAGGGAGCCCATGCCTGACACTACCTGGAGGTCTAGGAACCAGAGGCTGGAGAGCCCAGAAATCTAGGAGAGAACCAAACACAACTGGGGGGAGGGGGGGTCAATGAAATGATTCCTAATGATACTCTGCTATACTCGAGCCTAGCCTAATCATCATCAGAGAGGCTTTATCCAGCAAGTGATGGGAGCAGATGCAGAGACCCATAGCCAAACACTGGGCAGAGCTCAGGGAAACCTGTAGAAGAGTGCAAGAAAGGATTATAGGAGCCAGAGGGGTCAAGGACGCCATAAGAAAACCCACAGAATCAACTAACCAGGGCTCATAGGGACTCACAGAGACTGAACCAACAGCCAGGGAGCCTGCGTGAGACTGACCTAGGTAGGCCCTCTGCATATGTTATAGTTGTGTAGCTTGATGTTCTTATAGACACCTAACAGTGGAAGAGGGGGCTGTCTCTGACTCTTTCGACTACTTATGGGACCTTTTTCCTCCTACTGGGTTGCCTCGTCCAGCCTTCGTACGAAGAGAGGTGCCTAGTCTTATTGCAACTTAATATGGCATGTTTGGTTGAAACACCTTGTCTGAAGGTAAACAAAGGAAAGGTGGATGTGGGGGAGAGGGGAGGTGGGAGGAGGGACTGGGAAGAGAGGAAGAAGAGGAAACCGTGGTTATAATGCAATATATGAGAGAATAAAAAATTTTAAAAAATAAAAATAAAAATCACCTGCCAATCCAGAATTATCTAATAGAAACCACTTCCTCCCTATATCACCAATACTAACAAATAACCATATCATAAACCTTAATGCAGTAAATATATTTCCCACACTTGCCTGTGCAAACATACAATCTTACCTATCCATCAAATGCACATATCCTTACTTCCTATGTATATACCAATTACAATATGTAGAGTCATATAAAATATTCATCCAAATTTTCATGACCCTTTAGTAAACACACTGTCACCTAAACACTCCTCACACAAAAATCTGGTCATATCCAGAAACCATGCATACCCAGGAGGTATAGAAGAAATACAAACTCATCTACATGTGGCACTCTACAAGCACCAAACATCTATATAAATACACAGAACACTACAAATATGCAACTATATCCTCCAACATAATCTCATAAACTTCCTGCATAAACAAGATAACATACTGTGAATGATCACAAAGACAATTCTATCTTCCAAATGTCGAGTCATTTGAACTCCACATCTTAGATATATACACCCATTCTACCAGTCCCTAATTGCTCACACACTGGACCTCACATGCTAAAATACACATAGACAAATTCTGTAACCATCCATGTCATCTCAAATACAAATAATTCACCTACATTTCCCAACAGTATTTACCCATTTGCACAATCAGATATGCATTCCATTTCTTTAACACTGTTCTCATGCAATTATTTCTTGCCCAGCATATGTACATATACATTCCAAATTCCATGACAAACTAAAATATCCCAACTTTCAAGGGGAAAAAACCAGAATATTCCCAAATTATACATACCTAACCCCAAATCCAAGTACAAACATGTACTTTATACACTATCAAAATCCTTTAATTCAAAATATCTAAACAAACACCATCATCCACATGCAAACATACACATTAGATTCTTATCACTCAGTTTAAAACATAATCCCAACTAATTCAAACATTAATCCCAATTTATGTCCTAAAAAGTACACAAGTCACACATACTCTGAGTTGCCACACTAGGCAAAAAGCCAGCAAGCACAGCATTACATGTATACATGACAATTCTCACCCCACAGTTCTCATGTCCTCCAAATCAAAATCACAGCACACCCTTCCCCACATTCCCAACACACACGGAGTCCCAATAAACCTGCCTGCACGCACACACACACACAAACTACATAGTAGATAAATCATATACAATTTAATTAAGTCTTTGTTCTAAGTTCCTTTTACCCTTCTGATTCTCACACAATAATTTTCTTATTATTGCCACTATTGTGTCCACAGGAAGACACAAATTGAATGAAAAGACTGCTAACATCACTCCATTAGTGGAGCTACAGCATGGAGCTGTAGCACGGCTGATCTTTCTGTTTACATGGACAAGTTTCATAAGTACAAGGATGACTCACCATTCCAATGATAGGAGCTATTCTGTTGAAAGGTAATGATTACAAACACTTAGTGACCCATGAGACACACTTTCAAAGTGCATACTGTATTTATTGAATTCTCCTATACAGGTCAAAAGCCAGGCTACCTACAGAGCAATGGGAGAAGCCCTGGTCCAAGCACTTACCTATGCCAGTGGTGTGAACTCCCAGGAGGGCACTCAAGTCAGTCAGGGCCACACTTCCTGCAAGATACAAGAAACTCACAGCCAAGGGCAGCGACAGTGGTGACTGCATGCTCAGGAAGTTAGGCCCAAGTTTCCTTTACCTTGCTTTCTATATAATGGGCACCACCATAATCAGCCAACTGCTCATAGTGCCTCCGTGCTCACACCCCTCCACGTTGGTGCTGGTGTCTCCGAGCTTGGCCTGGCATCACATAAACTTGAGCCAACATCTTAGGACTGGTGCTTGCACCCCAGTCTTCTGTGCTCACACTCTTCATGCACGTGACAGCGTGCACGACTCTTCCTGAGTGGGTGAGCAATGGACTGACTCTGGGAGCCACTGGGAGATGAGAAATACCCGAAAACACCTCAGCCAAGAGAATGAAAGTATGTAAGTGGGAAAGGAAGCCTGGAGTTCCGCAGAAAAGGGAAGAAAAATGGCACACTATGGGTGCCCCAGCCTCGTCACAGAACCTGTGTGGCCATCCCTCTTAAATCCAGAGATCATAAACTTTCCATCTATGCGTTTAGCATCCTCACCTGAAAATGTCGAAGAAGTCTGGCCTAAAGCCATCTTCTGCTGGCCACACACTTTGGATGATAATTGTCTCCTTTATGCTTTTCAAAGAGCAGCATGTCCCCTTCCAGACCATCTGAAAGTTCCATTAAGGAACACTTCTAGAAAAAAATTCAGACCCAGGAGATACTCTGAGACATGATTTGTCCAGACTCTTCTTCTAGAGCCCTTCCTATGACGTCCACTGTGTTAAGTTCACCTACTTCACACTGAGAGCTCTGTTGATAATAAAGGTCGCTCTGCCAACAAATGTCCGTCGCAAACACTTCCTATGGAATTTTTCATTCTACCTTTGAGACTTGATAGTCTGGGTCCCTCTAAACCTCTCTTCCTGTCCCAAACCTCTGCCACAGCAGGAACACTACTGACTCCTACCAGGGAAGTGGGGCTTGCACCCAGCAGCTTCTGCGGCAGCTCTCTGGATTCTCAGTCCACACCCCCCTCAATCATTTCCTAGCAACCCTTCTTGTCACAAGGCAAATGAGATTACTGTCTCACAGCCTTATGACACTGATAAAATGAGACACACATATCAAAAGAGAAACAGACAAGCTTTCTTTAAAGGGGTGCTACAACCATACCCACACACAGAAAGGCACTTGTCCCGTTAGCTATGATTCTGTATGTCCCTAATAAACCCACCATCAGTGGAAACATCCCAAGTCACTATGTGTTTAACACCCAAACTATCAAGCATTACAGCCTTGAATGGCCTACCTTAATCATGCTCAGAACACACATTAGGGAATAACTAGACAAAATCATCTAGCAGTTTATGATAGAGTATCAAATATCTCATATTCATAAAAACTCAGGTGTTTTTTAGACATATGATTCAAGGACACAAACACAATATGCAAGCACGCTAACAGCTCCCCACAGGACAGAGTACCGGCTCTTTTATTCCCTGTAGCTAACAGAAACTGCTGCTCAGTGCCCCTGCCTAGCACTGTTACCCTGAGAACATCTCCAGGCTGCAGTAATCCAGTTCTGCAACTCACTTCCAGCCCAGAGCTAATTGGCAATATAACACGCAGTCTACATCTCAGAACAGCTACTTCAGGCAGGTGCTCTTTGACAAGGTAACTCTTACAGAAGACATCTCACTCAACCTTTTTGGTTGGATTCCACAGCATTTTCCATGGTGACTAGAAGTGGATTTCTTCCCACATGTTTACCTCATCAAAATCATCCAGAATGTAATCAGGATAAAAACATTACACCACTAACTTCAATATAAAAACAGTTATTTTTAGTAAAGGAATGCTAACTGCTGAAAAGGGAAAGGAGAACGCTGAGACATACCAGAAGTAGCCACTTCAGAAATCCACTTCATATCCAGAGATGAGGGGAAGTGACTAAGGCAGATATTTTCAGGCTTAGATTCAAACCTAAGCAGAAAGGGCTATAGGACACTATGATCTATGCCAGGGAGATCCAGCCCACAGATAGGTTGGGGTCATTTTTTCAGAAGAGCTGAAGAATGCTTAGACCAAGAAATGATTGTCAACACTTTCTGGTTGTCTTACAGAGGCTAGTTTTTCCAGAAGCTTTCTTCTTCGTTGCTCACCTAGTAATGATGTGAAAAGGCTAACAACATGCCCTGATGTAAAGAGGTCAGAAGTGGGAGTTAGAGTTAGAGCCAAGAGAGGAGAATTCAAGTCAGAATGCCAAAATATACTTTTATAAGAAATGAAGGGATATAAACTTAGTGTAGTTCAGGCAGAGAGTGAAGGCCTCCTCCATTTCTGGTTTCAATGAACTCATCCGGACAGTTCACCAGTTAATCCCAGCACTCAGAGGCAGGCAGACCTCTGTGAATTTCACATTAGTCTGGTCTACACAGTGAGTCCCAGAATAGTGGGGTCTACACAGTGAGACCTTGTTTCAAAAAAAAAAAGTATTTTGGAAGGCTGAGGAGACGGCTCAGTGGATAAGAGAACCCAATGTGTATGCTTAGTTTGGATCCCCACCACCCATGTAAAAGGCCTGAAATAGACACACATGCCTGTAATCTAGCACTGAGGGCAGAGGAGGGATGTGACTTGGTGTCAGGAATAACAGTCGTTTTGGTGAAGAACATCTAACCATAGTAAAATTGCTACACAGTGATAGTATGATAGTAAATATAAATATAAATAGTAAAATTGGGGCCAGAAAAATAAGAGGAACTCTAAGAAGAACCAAGTAGAAATTCTGCAGATGAAAACTAGGTAATTGTGTTAACTAAAATTTGCTAAAAGAAGAATTCTATAAACAGCCAAATTACCCTTCAGTCATGAAGTGTACATAAACGCATTCTCAGATAAAGAGTTATGGCTAGCAAGCCCACCTCATAATAAGGACTAAAGAAAGTCTTTCAAGTGTGGAAGGAAATGGTACCAGATGGTAAATTAATTTGAAACTGATAAATGACAAGTACAGAGGTAATAAAGTCTGCATAGAAATCGACACACCCAAAAGGGCTTGGTGTCATATGAAGTATTAAAACAATGTGTTGATGGGTTTCCATCATAGAGATGTAATAAAAATGGCCATTATGGCACAGACAAGGGAAAGCTAACAGCTGTGTTAAAACAGTTTCTCTATTTTATCAAAGCTAGGTTACTATTAATGTGAAATAAGTTTGGGTGCATCATTAGAGTATCTAGTAACCATAGTCACAAAATTAGCAAAATAATCAATATAACACAGTAAAATAGCTGTATAGTACTAAAGGAATCAGTTGAGAAATAACGGGGGGGGGGGGGGCTGAAACAGAAAATGTCAAAAAGAAACTGCTCAAGGCTAACCACATCAGGAAGTGTGCTAAATATGAACAACCTAGACCTTGTAGTTTAGAGGGGCAGATGATAGCCTTAATGAAAGAACACATTTTTGAGAAGGGGTTCTTTCATTACGGTAGCCCAGGCTGGCCTTGAATGTCAAGGTTCTGGAGCCTCCGCTTCCCCAGTGTTGGGAATGTCAGTATTTAGCATCACACTGAGATAAAGGGAGAGGAGTAAAAAATGTGGTCTCCAGTCCAGGAGAGAAGAAGAAAGAGGGGGGTGAGTGCAGTGGAGGGAGGGAGGGAGGGAGAGGGAGAGGGAGAGGGAGAGAGAGAGGGAGAGAGAGAGGGAGAGAGAGAGGGAGGGAGGGAGGGAGGGAGGGAGGGAGGGAGGGAGGGAGGGAGGGAGGGAGGTTGGTTGGTTGCTCATCCTACTGGGACTGCAAGTAGAAGTTACATTCATAGAGGACATGAATCTGTATGTTGAAAACCCCAGAAAGCTCATCAAAAAAAAAAGTAAATAAAGTGACTAGAATTAATAAACAGTTTTACATGTTATAGAAAATAATATTACTATTAAAATTATGTTCCCAACATGCACCAGACTCACACACTTTCCTTCTACTCCACCTATTGGCCTTCACCAATGACTAGTCAACAACCTAGTCAGTGGAACGTCATTTGCCAGGTCCCAGCTGTGGCAGAACACTCAGGCCAGGCCAGCCTTTGCCTCTCAACCTCCTCTTTGCCTACGGTGAATCACAACAAATGAAGAGAGAAAAGGGGATGCTGGCTCCCTCCTCCCTCCCAAGAGCACAGACTAGAAGTTTGGAGCCCGCTAGACAGAGTGCACAGGTGTTATGGGGAGGGCTCCAGGTGTGTCTGCTCTCCAGCCAGCGGTGGTGTGGAGTCCTGTGCTCCTGAAAGAGAAGAGCGCAGATGAGACACAGTATAAGAGCAAGCGTCCAGAATTTGAGCAAGCAAAGAATACACTATTTTTCAAGAAAAGTGGGCCTAGCATAACAGTCTCATTTCTCCTATTCCTGTTACCTTTTCCTGTACCTCCCTCAGAGTGGACACATGAAGCACAGAGGTGTGCTTCTCTTGGAGGCCCATTTTACCATGAATATAACTATGTATATTATATATAATGCAAGAACACGCATAGGGGCATAGGGGTCTAAATACATCCATAGTTGGAAAGTTTATTAGAGGAAAGGGTAGCAGTATTCTGAATATGGTCCCCTGGCCAGGAAGTACCTGAAGGACATTAAAGCTATCCCAGCCAGTCAACCAGGACCACCTATTATCCTATGGGTCCTGTTTCACAGTCCACCACCATCTTTGCATCCTGCTTGGACATGAGCTGGCCCATCCGGAATCTAACACTGCACTGTCTTTCCATCTTGACCATCAGTGGACTAATACCTTTACCTTTACATCCTAACTATTACTCTTTAGGTCCTATTTGGGGGCCTTGTTTGTCACTCCCTCCAGGAACTAGCCTCCTGCCTAACAAAAGAACAATGTGTCTTACACTAACAAACATCTGGAGTGCACCTTCTGTCCACCCCAAGCCTAGAGGCTCCACTCGGGGAAAGGAGGAAGTGGACCTGGGAATAGCCTTGCACCATCCCATTTCAGCAGTGTGACTGGCTCATCCAAGAGGGTGGAGGCCCCATCTTGAGCCCTGTGGCTGTGAGCTGCACATCTCCACTGGACACCAGGCCCTCGTCTCACAAGGTGAGACCAGAGATGAACAGGAACACTGCAAAGCAGGGTTCTCAACCTGTGGTTTGTGACCCCTTTGGGAGTCATATATCAGATATTTACATTAAGATTCATAACAATAGCAAAATTACAGTTATGAGGTAGCAATGAAAGTGATTTTATGGTTGGGGGTCACCACAGCATGAAGAGCTGTATTAAAGGGTCACAGCATTAGGAAGGTTGAGAATCACTGGTTTAGAGGAAGGATATTAGACATGAAGGCCAGAGGGAAAGAAATTATGTTATTCTACATCCTTTTCATGAAATGGCTCCTGCTTGCACTGATTGAAGTGGACACAGCTTCCCAGCAATATTTGAACATAAAGTCTAGAAGAAATGGCTTCCAATTTCAAACAGTTCCACGTGTGCCTTGTGCCCAAGGGCTGGCAACATGTCTCAGTGTCCACTGTGGCATTCTTAGCCACATTGTGAGGCATGCTTAGGAATGTAGTGAACTTCTGTACTGAGAATACTCAGGATACTAGGGTCTTCCTCCACAGAGCACGCTCAGGAATGGACCCACATGTCCACTGTTGGAGGAAGGGCATGGCCTTCCAAATTTGATACCCATGCTCTTCTCACCTCCTTCAGGTAATAAACCTTTCTCTTCTCTTGTCTCATCTGTTGTTGTTTTTGCTCTTTTAGGAGGCCCGCCACCCAGCTCACAAATAAATCACTCACAAAGGTTTATTCTTAATTATGAATGCCCAGCCTTAGCTTGGCTTGTTTCTAGCCAACTTTTCTTAAATTAACCCATCTGTCTTTTGCTTCTGGGCTTTTCCCATTCTCTTACTTCTGTAAATCTTACTCTTACTCCGTGACCTGCTGTATAGCTGGGTGGCTGACCCCTGGAGTCCTCCTCTTTCTCTGAATACTTCTTTCCTCCCAGATTTCTCCTTCTATATATTCTCTCTGCCTGCCAGCCCTGCCTATCCTTTCTCCTGCCTTGCTATTGGCCATTCAGTTCTTTATTAGACCATCAGGTGTTTTACACAGGCAGTGTCACAGCTTCACAGATTTAAACAAATGCAACATAAACAAAAGTAACACACCTTAAAATAATATTCCCCAACACTCATCCATGATTATTTTGTCTTTGACTCACTGCCACGAGAGTCATTGATGCTGCCAGTGTTCTAAACTGTCAGCATAGCTCCACACAACAGGTATCAGTCATGGTGTCCTCTACTGTCCTGCATGTGTAACATCACCTGCAGGGCCTAAACTGGCTGTGGCTCCAGCAGAGCAGTGAAAGTCCTGCAGGAGAGATGGATGTCCCAAGTTCCTCATACTCATATTAAGTGTTCTGGGAAGGGGAACAGGAAAACAGCCCTTCCTCAGGTGATTCAATCCAGAGGACAGGCATAAACGTATGTTCACTTCTCAAGATTCAGCTGAAACTATTCTTAGTCTATTTAGGAAGTTGGTTGGTGCATCTGCCAGGGAAGAGAGGACATGACCTTTCAGTCTTGTAAAAATGCAAATGGGGCCAAAGGGTCCCATTTCTTATAGGTGGCTTACCTGTTAGTGGTCAAGATTCCAGAACATGATGCAAATACAAGTCAGAAGCCAGGATGATGGTGCCATGCTTAACCAATTTGACCAGAGCATCATAGCAAGTGCTGCAGGAAGCTGAAGGAGGAGGAAGCAAGTAGCTAAAATCCAGCAACTGGAGGAAGGGTACAGGAACTTGTGCCCAGAGTGTCTTCAGTACCTGATGGGTGTACAGGCACACAGCCCAATGGAGCTCTGGCTTGGCTCCTTCCTCTGGCTCTCAGTCCATGCCAGGCTGATCTCTGCTCCTCATGGTTCAACAACCACAGAGATGGGCCTTTCTCTTTCACCACTTGAAAGGAGAAAGACACAGGAAAGAGACACGGTTAGTGACTTAGTACTGAGTAGTCCCGAGCAATAGCAACAGCATCCCCTAACCCTTGTTGGAAATGCATTCTGGACCAGAAAAAGCCATTACCCACATGGGACAGGCCAAAGAGAGGTGGCAAAGCTCTCCCTGGGAATCTGAGTATGAGTAATTCTGAAGGATTGATCAATGTGTGCAAAGTCCAGCAACTGTGGCTCCCTCTATTTCTTCACAGAATTGTTTACCTTTGTACTGAGAAGGCCGGGAAAGCAAACTCCGCATTCATCCTGTGCAACCTAAAGTCCTTAGGAGACTGTAAAACACATCCGCTGGCCCTGCCATGTTCCACGTGTGTTCAATGTGTCTGACAGTAAGTTTGCCTTCTTACTGAGCAGAAAGCATGGGAAAGTATCAAAGCACAAGCCCTGCCCACATGGACACCCTGCCCCCTGCTCCTGCCCACCAGACATGTCTAGAAGACACCCTCTTCCCGCCTGTGCTACATGAGCCATTAGATATGAGGACCAGCAGGACAGACCCTGCTGCCACCTCAACACACTGCTAGCTAGCACACCTACTGCTAGATATCTCTGTTGGATGCCATCCAACTCCTGCTGGCCCACTACACTACTGGGAATGGGCTTTGAGGGAAGAAGGGAAAGGATCATCAGAGGGTGTTGCCAAGTCCTGCAACGTAGCAGTGTACACTGGTGGTTTGGGGTGGGTTGTCCAGCAGGGCCGCATTCTTAGACATCTATATGCGGCAATGACAGGGGCGTCCAGCTGAATACTAGAAGTGTGTGTGAGTTGGCTGTAGAATGGGAGGGTGCACAGGAGGGTCTGATACCCAGCAGTGGGTATAAGATGGCTGGAGGAGGGGAGGGTGCACAGGAGAGTCTGATACCCAGCAGTGGGTGTGAGTTGGCTGAAGGAGGGGAGGGTGCACAGTAGGGTCTGATACCCAGCAGTGGGTGTGAGTTGGCTACCGAGATGGAGAATGTCAAATAGGGTCTGATATCTAGTGTAAATGGGAAAACTTGGGCAGCTGGCTAAAGCAGTGTATATGGGGGAACAGCAGGAGAGTGTCCAGCATGGCTTAAAAACTAGTCGTGTACACAGATGGCAATGACTGGGAAAGGGGAGAACATGCATCCCACAGACCTGTCCCTAAACACTGTATGTGGTGGGAAGGTCCAGTAGAACCTGCTTTCACACATAGTACAGCAGCAGCAAGAGGAATGGTGTCCCGTGTGGCCTCATTCCTCGGAGTCTCCTAAGTCTGGGAGTCAAGTGTCAACAGGACTAAACCTTAGCAATGTACCTAGAGTGTGAGTCAGGTGTCCAGCAGGGCCTAACTCATAGCAGTGGATGTGATGTGTCTAGTAGGGTGTGACACCTAACACTGTATGTGGGGCAAAGCACAGTAGGTTTACCAGCAGAGTCTGAAACACAGCAGCTGTTTATGGGTGATGAGGACAGAGAGGGAATGTGTCCAGGACGGTCTGATATTAGTCCAATACATCAAGTGTGGGTAGAGTTCCAGTAGTATCTGTTTCAAAACAGTGTATGTAGGGCTGCAGAGTGGTGTCCACCAGTTTATGTGGGGTAGGGGCCAGTAGAGCCTGATTCCTGGAAGGTTTTTGTGCCCAGGGATGCAGTAGTAGTTGATATCTTCCAGTGCATGTGGGGTATTAGCAAAGGGGTTTGCCCAGTAAGGCCCAATGCCTAGACCCCCACTCTCCCATGCTGCTGCCCTATATACAATGGTAACTTACAGGCAGTGTAGGACACACCCATTCTAGCATCCCACATAAACTTTAAAGTGTTAGGACCCACTGGACAGCACATAAGAGTGGCTATACCACTTACTATACTGGGTGACTGACAACACACCCTCCCTGCCACCATCTGAAAAACATAGGTAGTTATCAGGCCCCACTAGACATCCTGACAAAGCTCCACGTATACTGCTATACTCAGATCCTTCTGGACATCCACCGCCATCCACAGCACAAACACTGAGGTTTGAAGCCCTGTAGGACATCCCCTCCACTAGTACACACAGATACTAGATAACAGGTCCTGCTGGACTTCCCTTCCCCCATTCCCTTCCTCCAAACACACTGCTTGGTATCACTCCTTGCTGGATGCACACACACACACACACACACACACACACACACACACACACACACATTGCTATTTTCCAGGCAAGAATGGCCACCTAAAGTCACCTTCCCACTTAACTATTAGGCCCTCCTAGACACCCCTTCCCTAAGGACGCCACTCCACACAATGCCAGGTATCAGACCCTACTGGATATCCCATATACACTGCCACACAGCTTGACCTGGTAGACACTGCTGACACTGTACATAGACAGCTTGGTATCGGGACCTTCTGAACACTCCCCTAATGCCCTACTTGTACTGCTAGGGATCAGGCCCACGAGACACCCTACTCACCCCCATTGCTGGCCAACATACACTGTTTTCAGGCCATGCTGGACATCTCCTGATGCTGCTCATATAAACTCCGAGGCATGAGACCTCGCAGGATGACACCCCTGCCCAGTGCCACTACCCCATGGACAATGCTAGTTACCAGAGTCCATGAGACATCCTTCTACCCCACAGCCATTAGACATACTGTTAATTACCAGGCACTGCTGGACATGCTTCCCCTGGAAATAATCTAGACATTACTGGGTCTAGGCCCTGCTGGTCACTATAGCCCCACATACCCTTGTAGGTATCAGCCCTCCTATAGACCTCTGATCCACTAAACCAGTGGTTCTCAACCTGACCCCCCTTTGGGGGTCACACATTAGATATTTTGTATATCAGATATTTACACTATGATTCATGACAGTTAGGAATAGCAACAAAATAATTGCATGGTTGGGGGTCACCACAACATGAGGAACTGTTGTATTAAAGGGTCACAGCATTAGGAAGGTTGAGAACCACTGGGAGTCGGGTCCTGCTGAACACCCCATCCCTGACACCCCACATACAGTGCTAGGTACCATAGACTTCAGGACACATACAGCTGCTTATCTTATACTACGTATCAGTTCTAAGTCAACACCTGCTTCCACAACAGTGAATACATTAGTATAAGACCCTGCTCGACACTGTGTCCCAACAGCCCAAGTCCCACATCTACTGACTTCTGACAGTACAGGGGCATCAGGAAGGGGGAGCTGACCACACGGTGGGTGGTTGGGGCTAAGCATGACCAGTGGGCTCTAACAAGTAGAGTTAAGTGAGGTGGCAGCCTAGGGACAGGGCACCATCAGTTCCTTATATGTAACAGTGTAATGCTGGACTGCTCAGAAAGGCTGGTTACCTACAATTCAGATGGGGTGTGGACAAACAGAGTACTGTATAGCCTGATCTACAAAACAGTCTATTTGGGTTTTTGTTTTAGTTTTGCAGAAATAGGGTGTCTTGTCCAGAATCTGATGTCCAGCACAGTCTGTAGCACAAGGGAGAGGGCTCAAGGTGGCATCCCCCAGGGCTTGCTGCCTCACAAAACACATGCAAAGATACTGACAGGGTGGGGTTGCCAACACCACTGTTCGGGGGCCAAGCTGCAAGTGCAGCTGCAGTGCCTGACATCCAGAAGAGAATTTGGGCCGGGTGGTGGTGGCACATGCCTTTAATCCCAGCACTTGGGAACTCACTCTGTGAGTTCGAGGCCAGCCTGGTCTACAGAGAGAGATCCAGGACAGGCACCAAAACTACACAGAGCAACCCTGTCTCAAAAAACAAAACAAAAAAAAAAGAAGAGAATTTGACCTAGGGTGGGCCAGCAGGAAGGCCTAAAACCAAGCCGTGCATGTGGGGTGTCAGGTAAGGCCTAAGTCTGACACGTAGCAGTACATGTGGAGGTGGGGGTGTCAACAGGACTAGTACCTACAAGCAGCAGAGATATGGGCTGTCCAACAGTACTAATAAGTAGCAACATAGGTTGTAGCACTGTGGTGGGGCAGGTGACTGGCATTACCAGATACCTAGAACTCCATATTAGATGGAGGGTGTCCAGCTGGGACCGGATACAGAACACTGTATGTGCAGCTTCCGTAGTTGAAGCAGGAGTGGGTGGGGGAGCTGTCCAGCAGGGCTGATGCTGCCCCGTGTATGTGAGATGCTAGAGGAGGAATGTACACCTGACTGTGATACATAGTAGTGCAGAGGGTAGGGCAAGAACATGTCCCACAGGGCCTGGCACCTGGCACCTAGCATATGTAATGTGTAGGCGGTGATTCAACAGTCTTACACCTAGCAGGGGGAGGGGAGTTGGGCTGTAGGGGCTTGGCTACCTAGCAGGACCTGACTCCTGGCAGTGTACGTAGGACACAGCAGGGTCTGGGGCTGAACCAAATTGTATGTGCAGCTGTGTTCAGCAGGGCCTAGCAGTTTGTGCACACTGTGACAGGTGTGACGGGGTGGGAGGTTGTCCAGATGGGCTGATACTGAGCAGTGTTTGTTGGGAAGCAGGGTGGTATGCAGCAGAGCACAACACCTAGTATATGTGTTATTGCAGAGGCGGGGCACACAGAGCAACTTTGCTGGGGTAGGTGTCCAGTTCATATAAACTTCTAGAGGATCAGGCCCTGCTGGCCCATACTCTCAAAAAAAAAAAAATACCACTATTTATCAGGCCTTGCTATATTCCCCTTCCCCTGCTTTTCAAGCCCCAGATGCCCTGATTGGTCTCAGACCTTGCTGAACACCTAACCAATCACCACACATTCTCTGCCACAATCTAAAATATACTGTAACCCAAAAATACACCGCCATCACCCTAGGCTCACATTCACTGCCAGGTATAAGGCCCTGAAGCACACCCTCTGCCCTACCACTTCAAACACCACACACAGTCAGGTCCTACCTGATAATACCAACCACCACCACCACCGCTCCATGTACACTGTTAATACATGAGCCCCTGCTGGATACCCACCTGGCACCCTACATACACTGTTACGTATCAAGCCCTCCTGGACACTCCCTGGCATCCCACATACATTACTGTGTGTCAGGTCCTGCTGGACCTAGACAGCTCCCAACTGCTGCCACCCAACATACACTGTTCTTAAGACACTGCTGGACATCTCCCTGTTGCCGCTACAAAGAAACAACTTGGTATCTGGTGCTTACCCCACCACAGGCCTTACTAAATACCAAACTATCCTGCTGCCAAAGCCACCCATGCACTACTGGGTATTGGGCCCTCCTGGATACCCCTTCCCCAGCCACTAAAGCCTGAAACATACTGTGTGGCTTCAGGTCTTGCTGGACACCTGCCCCACAGCCCCGTAGCCCTGTGTGTGCTACCATGCATCAAATCCTTCGGAACCCTCCAGTCCAGATTCATATATTGTGTCAGGCCCTGCTCAACAAGCCCCTCTTCCTACACCTGAATTGTTACCCCAAAGCACTTCTAACTTCCAGTTGTACTGAACACCCCTGCCACTGCCTACTAGCGTATGTGGGCAGCAGACTCGTGGGATGTCAGGCAAAGTCTGAGCCTAGCACTGTATGTATGGCTGCAGCCTGCACAGGCGTGGCAACAAGGATCTGATACACAGCCTTTGTGTGGCAGCCGATGTCTAGCAGGGCCTGAGAACGTAGCTGTGTATGCTGGCCAGCAGTGCACACAGGAGGGAGGTGTGTGTCTGTCCTGGTCTGAACCGAGCATGTCATGGGGTGGCATCTGATACCCAGCACTCTATATGCTGCTGCGGCGGCGGTGGCAGTGGCTCTCATGTCCACCACGGCCTGATAACTAGCTTGGGGGCCTGATACACAGCACTTTTTGAGGCTGGGGGAGGAAAGCAACAGCTGAAGCTTTAGCAGTTAAGTGGGGTGTCAGCAGAGAAAGGGTGAACTGCAGGGCCAATACCCAGCAACTCTGTGAGGTGCAGCAGGAGAAGCTTCCAACGTATTCTGATACCTAACATTTATAATGGGTAGGAAGTTAAATGGAGCCTGATACCTAGAAGTGGACGTGTGGTCACAGAGGCAGTGGTGTCCAACAGGCCTGACAACACTATACTATTGGAGAGCAATAGAGGATGTAGATGTTCCAACAGGAGCCAATACCCAATAAAAATGTTAGATGATAGAGATGAAGGGGTGTCTATCAAGTATTTCCATGAGAGCCTCACACTTAACAGTGTTGGGGGGACAGCTGGGCGTGTCCACCAGGGCCTCATCCACAGCAGTGTATGTGAGGCAGCTGCAAGGTGCAGGTGTGTGCTACAGGAACTTCATCTAGTTTTGTATGTTAAGTGGTAGTGAGTGAGGGGATGTCCGGCAAGTGTGATGTCCTAAAAGTTTACACAGGTTGGTGTCATGGGGTGTCCAGCAGGGCCTAACACACAGTAATGTACAGTGGATGACAGGTAAAAGAGTGTCCAGCAAGGCCTGAAAACTCACATTACAGTAGATCAGTGAGGAGGGCTGATATCCAAGAGGGTCCTGACAGCTGGCAGTAAACGTAGGTTTCACTGATGTGAGACTGTCAAGCAGGGCTCAGTGAGCAGCAATGTGTTGTGGGTACAGTGCAGGGGAGTATCCAACATGGCTGGATACTGAGCAGTTAACATGGGGTTTTGTTAGGGGCCATTTAGGACCCAACACCCAGAAATACAAGTGATGTGTATATTGGAGGCTTGTCCAGCATGGCCCAATACGTAGCCGTTAATGTGGGGTTTAGTGGGAAGTCGTAACTGGCCCAACACCTAGGAATGGATTTGAGGCAATGGGAGGTTGTTCAGCAGGGTCTGGCACCTAACAGTGCAAGTGAGGTGGTATGGCAGTGGTGTCCAGCAGTGTATATACCTGGTGGCCTACGTCAGAGCAGGAGGTGTCCAGCAGTAAGCTAGCAGGTTATGTGGGTCATGGAAAGGAATGTCCAGCAGGGTCTATCACTGTATCTCAGGTTAGAGGGGTTAGAAGTTGTCTAGCAGGGTCTGGTACCTAGCATTGTGTATAAGACAGCAAAAGAGATACTGTCTACCCAGGCCTTATATCTAGAAATCTTTATAGTAAATGTCCTCCATGTTCTTAAGGAGTGTCCTATATATCCTTAAGCTAACTAACATTGTATGTACACTGTTAATGGGAGGGGGGTTGCACGCACAGCACATACAAATTTCTAGGTATCAGGCCCTGCTGCTCACCCCATCCCACTGTGCCTGCCAATACAGTGCTATGATCAGATCCAGCTAGACGGCTCCTCTCTGTCACACATAACGCATTGGATATCAGACCTCTCCAAATCACACACTATACCATCACCTTTGAACTCCTGCCCAGGGGTGACTTTGATGGCTAGGCCAAAGTCACACAGTTTGACGCTTCCTTTGCCATCCATCAGGATATTGTCTTCTTGTTGCAACTCTGTGTGCACTGATATCGCTGTGTGCAATGCTGTTCTCCTGGCAGTACTTAATTGCACACATCATCTGTGTGAAGATGTGGTGAGCCTGCTCCTCCTGCAAACAGCCCACCTTCTCATACGGCTCACTAGATCTCCCCCAGCAGCATGGTCCATCACTATACAGATGTGCTCTTTGGTTCTGACGATGTTTGGGTGGTCCAGCACCTTAATGGTGTTAATTTCAGTCCTGCTATTGGAGTCATTTTTCTCACCCCTTTCCAGGATCCTGACAGCAGCCTGTACCTCTGTGTGGAGGTGGCACACCTCTGTAAAGCTGTCAGGGTCCTGAGGACGGTGCGATGGTCCATAGCATCACCTCTTCAGAGGAGCTGGCCTCCAGCTCCAGTTACAGCTTCACCCCCCTCTTCTTTTTCCTGCAAGTTGCTTGAGAATTTCTATCCTAACACCAACCGACAGAACCAGATTAAAAACAGTGAGAAGCAGGGCTAGGAGGAGGGTTTATAGCTTTCAATCCCTACATGAAAAAGTGAGAGATGCGAGATGACCTCACAGTGCACATCAGGGTCACAGAAAAATAAGGACAAACTAAACTCCAAAGCAGTAGCTGATAAACATGCTGAAGATAGAGCTGACCCTCGTGAAAGAGGCCATAAAGAACCATGCAAAAAAAGGAAAGGGCTTGGCTATGCAAAAGGATGAATGAAACTGACAAAACGTTACCAAAACTAGTCAAACGAGAAGATACAGAGCAAATCCAGAGACAAATGAAGGTGATGGTGTAGCGTTATTATGATATGTCAAGGTTCTAAGAATCATTAGGACCAATTTAGAAAACCTATACTGCAATAATGGTAAAACAGGGAGAAACAGACAATTTCTAAGTGCATATAAAATGCCTGAATAGATCAATAACAAGCAATGAACTTGAAAGATTAATGAAAAATAGCAATAAAAAAGCCCAAGGCCAGACATATTCGTGGATGAATTCTACCAGACCTTTAAAGAGGAATTAACACTAATGTTCCTCAAACAATTCCATAAAATAGAAAGGAAGGAACACTTCCCAATATGTTCTACAAAGCCAGCATTACCCTGGAACCAAAACTAGACACAGGGAAGCGGGCCGCCTCAGTGGGTATAGCTGCTCACTGCCAGACCTGAGGACCTGAGTTTCATTCCTAGACCCCACATGATGGAAGGAGAGAACTGACCCCACAACATGTCCTCTGACCTTCACATGTACCCACACACAAATCCATTAAACTAAATATTATACACCAGTATTTTTTTTATGTAACAGATGTGAATGAGAGTAGTTGATACTTCATACTAGTTCAACAACACATTTAAAAGGCCATGTTCATAATCAAGATGAGTTCACTCAATATAAGGTCACTTTGAAATACACAAATTCACAAACAAAGTATACAAAGAGGATACAAGACAAAAAGGCACCTAGCCTTAAGAATGACATTTTCAGCCAAGCAGTGGTGGTACACGCCTTTAATACCAGCATTTGGGAGGCAGAGGCTGATGGATTTAAAAAGACATTTTGTCATTTTCCAGAAAATAGGTGGAACTAAAGATGATAATTTTATATGCAACAAGCCAAATCTCTAGAGACAAATATGGCTTGTTTCCTCTCGTAGGCAGAATGTGGAGGTTTGGGGGAGCCTGAACATAAAAGGGGGACAACTAGGAGCATGAAAGAGGCAGGGATCTGTTTCCCTGGGATGGTCCACAGTGTGCTGGGCAGGGGGCTGGGTGTCACAGTCAACCACACAGTCCAGGGACCGCTGCATAGAGTTCTGAGTGGTTCAGAATCCGGACTCAAGCAACCCTGAGCTCTCCATTAGCCAGGCAGTGGGAAAAGGGTCAATGCGTAAAACCCAAACCAAAATGGTTTGAACAAATAAACCACAAGGTGAAGGGCTCATGAAAGCGAGACTACTAACCGAAGACAGCAGCAGACCAGGATGTACCTGGGAGTCGGATGAGTAGACGGGGCGCACCTCTCTGGAAATCATGGTGTCACACACGGCCTAAGCGCACTGTTTCTGCCATTGGAGTCCTTAACTATCACAAACCGGTCACCAACTGTCTCAACTACCTCGCACCAACTGTTAAGTGCTGATCTAGGACCTGATTGGTCACATGTCCAGAACTCAGCCAATCAGACTGGCTAGCCAACCAAGACCCTCCAGATCGGTCATGTTGAAGTCATGTGACCTCTGTATCGAGGAGACTCTTAAGTACACCCCGTTTGGGCAATCTTGTACTGCAGGGTTAGGGAAGGAGAAAGGGGGTGGGTGCTCTGTGCTTTGTTTTCCGAGATGTGCCAGCTAGGGTATGCCTCCCTACCCACGGCCTTCTGTCCACAAGGGAACTCATCGCTGCACTTTGGTTTTCAAAAAACAAACTTATTTTTGAAAGTCAGGTTTGGGGTTTGCTCTCAGCTTCCAGTCCTCCCTAAGTGAAAAAGACCATCAGTTATTCAGTCAATAAATGTTTACTGCTCACTAGGGATCACATGCTGGGCCCGAGGCTCAACAAGACTGACTGATACTCTAAAACAGTGCGACTCTTCAGCCTGCGTCTCTGTCTAGTGTTTACTGTCCTTTCCCTAAGAGCCCCTCTCTTCCTTAACACCGCCTGTGCTTCCATGTATCTTAACATCTCACATTAGTAAACTCCAAAGTTGCATCATAGAATAGTCATGGCTTAACATCTTTGGAGCTGGTGCCAAATATCTTAAAATTAAAAATTCTTTTCCTCATTGCCTTTTCCCATTCTGTGCACTGCTTTTGTGATGGGTCGTTTTAATCCCACAATTTCTTTCCTTTCTCAGCTGTAGCAACTTTCCCAAATTATTCATAATTTCTCCTGTACTTTTGGAAAATATTTCCATCAGTTGTTGAACTAGTCTTCATATTTCCTGTGCACTTTCTATGTTTCCTCAACATCACTCTCAACCTTCGATTTTGGTTTCTTCTAATTTAATGATTTTATATATATTTGAGAACTTCATACACAAGAGCTGCATCTACATCACTCATGCTCCTCCCCTCTTACACCTCAGCCCCTCCCATAACCCCTCCCAAACCCATGATCTCTTTACTGTTACATACATGTGTGTCCATGAGTACTGGTCTTACCTTCCAGGGGCGACAGCAACAGCCCATCTTGTTGGGGGGGGGAGAGGGGGTCTCTTGGATTCCTCCGACCAACACCACAAAGGGCGATTTCCCTGGCACCAGGACTTTTTTAATCTATGGCTCTTGGGAGGATCACTATCATGCCAAGTGGGATAACTTTAAATTAGTATACACTTAAACACGTAAACATGTATGTGTGTGTATTTTGTCAATAATCAGTTTCTGTTTAATGGCCCCCATCTCTCTGAAGGGTGAGTGTAGGCAGCCCTGCACCTGCCAGAGACGTTCACTTGATCTTGCCTTGATTGAAGGCTTTGCCCACATTTTGGGAAGCCCCATCCTGGGAAAAAGACTCTCAAATCAGTCTTGGGGTTCCTCAAAGCCAGGCTCCACTCTTTGCCATGTTTATGATCCATAGTCCACATGCCAATCTGAACTCCACAGAAAGGCGACCTCTCACCCTTGGGAGACTCACACCCCAGAAATGGAGCTGCTGCTGGTGGTGGCAGAGAGGAAAATACAGGCAGAGGCATTCTTCCTCAGCTTCTCCAATTGCTGGAACACTCCAGCGATGAGGTGGCAACTTGTGAAGGCCTGGAAAGCTCTTCAGGAGACAGTACTGAGTACCACAAGGGCCAGCCATCCTTATCCAAGTGCTACCAAAAGATGGCAGTGCCACAGAGAGAGTGACCTCATGGGAGTGCTTGCACTTAAACTCAACAACACAAAGTTGCACTTGGGCAGGTGAGTGAAGGAGTCCTGGGGCTCAGCAGCCACTGCCTGCTCACATTTGTCCGTATCCTCGGGAGCTGGCAAGGTGGCCCTTTGCCCCCTTCCACTCAGCCTGGGGCTTCTGCAGCTCTTCCTTTGAACCTCCCTCTTTCCATGGGGTATCAGTTTCAGGTTGGCTCTCTACAAGCTTCTTAGCTTCAAGCTGGGCCATCTCCTCATAGCTTCACTGGCCCCAAGACATCTCTGAATAGGGGCTGGTTAATGCAGATGAGGAACCAGCAGTTGGTACTGAGGAAGGTCTAGAGAAAAGAAGACTCAAAGACTCAAAAAATAAAGAAGACTCATAGAGCCACAGCAGGATACAGAGAATCATGATGCAACATCAGACCCTGCTGGACACCCTCCTATCTCCACCATCTATAAACCTCTATGTGTCAAGCCTCCATGTCAATCATTCAGCCATAGTTTGGTCATTTATGTAAAAATGAGTAAGCATATGCATCTCATTTGAGTGAAATGGCTTTTATTTTTAATAAATGGTAAAGTGATATGTATACAATATTGTTTTAAAACAAATTTATGGTTTATTTGCAGTAAATATTTGATTGGCATACTTATACTGCAAATATAGACATACTTTGGGTCATGTGAAAAATTTCTTGGTTGAAAACATTTGTGAATGGACAAAGTTTAAAGCGTCCTGGTTCTTCACCACAAAGGAAGACTGCCTGCTGCTGTGTGGGTCACACAGAAACCTTGGCAAATTCATGATAGTCCTGGCAATCCACAGGCCTAGGGTAGAGGTGGGCACTGGCACTGGGCTCCCATGGTTCCCAAAGTTAGAATGTGCTACTAGGAAAATATCCCAGGGAAACACACACAACCCTGTGCCTGCCCAGCCTCAGGCTATGAGCTATCCTGAGTCCAGCAGGGCCTGACAGAGATATAGCAGTGTACGTGGGGTGGCAGCCATGTGGTTTCCAAAGGGCCTGGTACCCAGCAGTTCATTCAGGATGACATCTCTCTGGACTGCCTCATACATGGCTATATATCAGGAATTGCTAGATATACCACCCTCCTGCCATCAAATCCCCAAATATACTGCTAGGTACCAGGCCCTGCTGGACTTCCCTTCCCCCATTGCTGCAGCCCAAAATACACTCACTGGTTGGTATTCCTCCCTGCTGGATGCCCATAAGCACATTGCTTCCAAAATGCACTGCTCTCTTTCAGGTATTAAGGGTCATCTCCAGCCACCTCTACATTTAACTTTTTGGAATCAGGCCTTGCTGAGAATCCCTTTCAGGACAATGATCCACATACAATGCTAGGTATAAGACCTTAGTGGACACCCAAGGACATAGAATTACAACATGTCTGAGTTTGTTGATTCACAGCCTTTAGATAGATTAGATAGATAGGGAACAAGTGTGCCCAGGGCTCACCCCACCTGCAGATAGGAAAGTGCTGCCCCAAGTTAACCTCGCACTAACAAATTCTTAACTCCTTTTAACTTTCACCTTGGTTTACTAATCATCTTATTATTTAACCACACTTAGGAATGCAGTATTACACACGGATTCCCTTTTTCCTTCTTAGATTTCCCTAATTGATTTAAGATCTCTCTCCCTCTCATCTGACCCCATTCCCTTTAAGAGTTCATTGAGGCTTCTACAAGTCACCCCCTCCTTGAGTCGTGAAGAAAGCCTGACAGTCACTGCCTGGTGTAAACTCTCATCTGCTTTTATGACTCTGAAAGAATTCAAGCCTTGTGACCTTGCTTTGGCCAGAGAATTGCTGATTGTATGTGTGTAAAACCTGGAAACTTCAGAGACTCATGGTAGAACTAAGAGAACAGCAGAGAAATGTAAGAGAGAAAAGAAGCTGTAGGTTTAGAATTAGCTTACATAGAATAATAAAATAAATGGATTGAAAGAGCATGGTGTGAATAGATTCATTTGGTATCCCTCAGATTAGAATCCTGCTGCTTGTAAGCACCTTCCCCCACCCCCCACTCTAGAAGAAAAGCCCTCGGGGCAGATACCTGTGGGCCATTTGATAACACAGGCATTTGTTCAACTATGTTCATAGCAGCATTAGTATTGTAATAGCCAGAACCTGGAAACAACCTAGATGCTCCTCAACCAAAGAATGGATAAGGAAAATGTGGTACATATACACAATGGAGTATTACTCAGCTGTAAAGATCTCATGAAATTTGTAGGCAAATGGGTGGAATTAGAAAAAAATCATTCTGAGCAAGGTAACCCAGATCCAGAAAGACAAACATGGTATATACTCACTCATAAGTAGATATCAGGAGTAAAGTATAGGATAGCCAACCTATAGTCCACAGCCCCAGAGAGGTTGGATAACAAGGAGGGCCAGGAGAGGGATGCATAGATTTCCCTGGGAAGGAGAAATGGAGGGGATCTCCTGGGTGAACTGGAGGTAGGGGAGGGTGTGGAGGCCCAAATTACTCAGGTCAGAGAATCTGAGATTGCTTTACCCAGCAGGGCTGCATAAGGAGATGATCTGGCCACAGGCATGTTTACCAGGTGTTTGGAAGGGTCTACACTTGGCTGTACGGTGTGCTTTGATCTAGTAAGGGGAAGGTCTTTTGCCTCTCCTCTTGGCATGTTATAAAAAAAAAAAGACTTTTGAATAAACCTTCAGGGAAGTTGGGTATTGATCCAGGCCCTCTCAAAGCTATCCTGTTTTTTTCTTCTCAGAAAAACAGGCTAGGTCTTTCTTTCTATCTAATATATTCTTATCCCTCTCTCCTCCTCCTAAGAACCCTAGAAAAGGTGGGAAAGGTAAGAGCTGGACTCCCACAGTCTCCCACAGGAGGGAGGATTGAGGGATAGGAACTTGAAGGAGCAGGTTGGGTGCTGGAGGCAGGTTGGAGGCTGGACAGAGTGGGAGAGTAACAAAAGAGACATCTTGATGTGGGGGCGCTTGGGGGTTAGGGAGAAACCTGGCACCAGGGAAACCCCCAGGAATCCACAAGGATAACCCCAGCTAAGACTCCTAGCAATAGTGGAGAGTGCCTGAACTAGCCATCTATTGTAATCAGATTGGTGACTACTCTAATTATCCGAGATACTCTATGCAGTAACTGATGGAAGCAGATGCAGAAATCCACAGCCAAGTACTGGGCTGAGCTCCAGGAATCTTGCTGAAGAAAGGGATGAGGGATTTTATGAGGTGGGGGGTCATGACAGGAACCCACAGGGGTGACTGACCTGGACTTGTGGGAGCTCATGAACTCTGGACCAACAGTTAGGGAGCCCCCATAAGACTGACGTAGGTCCTCTGCATGTGTGTGACAGTTGTGTAACTTGGTCTCTTTGTAAGGCTCCTAGCAGTGAGATCAGGACCTGTCCCTGGCACTTAGCTGGCTTCTGGGAACCTGTTCCCCATGCTGGGTTACCGTGCCCAGCCTTGATGCAAGGGGAGGAGCTCGGTCCGGCCTCAACTTGATGTGCCCTGCTTTGCTCAAGCCCATGGAGCCTGCCCCTTTCTGAATGGAGATGGAGGAGTGGAAGGGGCGGGGTAGATAGGAAGTGGGGGTAGGGGGATAGGGAAGTGAGGGGGTATGGGACTGGGAGGAGAGGAGGGAGGGGAAACTGCGGTTGGTATGTAAAATAAATAATTTAAAAAATCCTATCACAAGCAAGCGGTGGTGGCACATGCCTTTAATCCCAGCACTCTGGAGGCAGAGCCAGGCAGATCTCTGTGAGTTCGAGGCCAGCCTGGTCTACAGAGTGAGATCCAGGACAGGCACCAAAACTATACAGAGAAACCCTGTCTTGAAAAAAAACAAAAACAAAAACAAAATCCTATCACACAAATGTTAATATCCTTTTCCATTAAAATATTCACAATAAAAAACATATTATATGTTGTTGGCAATAATAAAAACATGCATAGTAAAAATAAAAAATAAAAATAAATGAATAGGTGACTTCATCCTGCCTGCAAGATGTGCTGGGGCAATATGGCACAGAACTTGTGGGAGCAGCCAACCAATGACCAGTCTAATTTGAGGTACACTGCACAAGAGGGAGCCCATGTCTAACACTGCCTGAATGACCAGAAACTAGAGGTTGGATAGCCCAGAGACCTAGGGCAGAACCAAACATGACTGACCAAAAAAAGAAAAAAAAAAAGGATGAAAGAAGGAAGAAAGGAAGGAAAGAAGAAATGATTCCTAATTATGTTCCTCTAGACTCATAGATTGGTGCCTAGTCCAGCTGTCATCAGAGAGGCTTCCTTTGGTAGCCCTTGGGAGAGGATGCAGAGACCTGCAGCCAAACATTAGCCCAGGCTGGAGGTCTCCATCAGGTCCCTCCCCTCAGAGACAGGGTGGCACCCTGTGGAAGAGGGGGATGAGAAATCGTGAGAGTCAGAGGGGTCAAAGACGTGAGGAGAGCATGGTCCCTGAAATCAACTAAGCAGGGCTCATGGGGGCTCACAGAGACTGAAGCAGCAATTGTGGACCATGCAAGGGTCTGCACTAGGTCCTCTTCATATGTGTAATGGTTATTGGCCTCAGGTTTTGGAAGGACTCCTGACAGTGGATCTGGGGTGTTGACTCTTTTGCCTGCTCTTGCGACCCTTTTCCATCTATTGTGTCACCCCGCCCAGCCCTGCTGTGAAGGTTTGTGCCTCGTCTTATTGTACCTTGTTGTATCATGTTGTGCCATGTTCAGTTGATAACCCTTAGAGGCCTGATCTTTTCTGAGTGGAGACAGGGGTAGGGGGTGGGGGGAGGGTGGATCTAGGAGAGAGGGTGATGGGAGAACTGAGAGGAGTGGAGGGAGGGGAAGCTGCGGTCGGGGTACATTGTATGAGAGAAGAACAAATAAAAAATTGAAAATAAATAAATTAATATAATACAAAGAAAAAAGAATAGGCAACATCAGTACTACAATTGTGGTGATACTTTATTTGTGATGAAATGTGATATTTTAATTTGTATGTTAATAAATAAAGTTTGCCTGGAGATCAGAGGTCAAAGCGAGCCATAAGCAGAAGTCTGGCGGTGGTAGCACACACCATTAATCTGATCACATGGCAGGCAGAGTCTCTGTGTGGTCAAGGACACAGCCAAGCGTGGTGATATGAGCCTTTAATCCCAGTACCAACCATAGAGACCTGGATGTCTGTATAGACAGGCAGTGACGAGGAAGTCATGTGGCTGGGGTTGGAGCCAATGAGAAGGCAGAACAGAAAGGCAATAAAATCACAAGTCAGGCAGGAAAAAACTCTCTCTGGGGAAGCTACTGATGGTGGTAAGCTAAAGTTAGTCGTGACTATTGCTCTGATCTCTTTGGCTATTTCCTCTGTATTTGGCTCTGTGTTTATTTACTAAGACTGTTTAGAATTTCATCTACATACAATATTAGGTTAGATAGGTCATTCAAATGAAAATTAATAAACTTTAGACTTAAACTGTACTACAGATTAAAATGGACATAGTAGATAGGTACAGAATGTTTCTATCAACAAGTACAAAATACACATTCTTCTCAGTATCCTACGTAATCTCTAAAACAGGCCATATTCTAGGGCACAATAAAGTGTAGCGAGAAGTTTTCCTATGTCTCACAGCCACTTGGTTCCAAATAAACATACAGAAGCGTATATTAATTACAAACTGTTT
Organism: Peromyscus eremicus; assembly: GCF_949786415.1. Taxonomy (NCBI): domain Eukaryota; kingdom Metazoa; phylum Chordata; class Mammalia; order Rodentia; family Cricetidae; genus Peromyscus; species Peromyscus eremicus. Next base: position 13,884,930 of record NC_081420.1, read on the forward strand.
GGCCTATGGCTCAGGATTATCATTAACTAGCTCTTACAACTTAATTCAACACATTTCTATTGATTAATGTTTTGCCACGTGGCTTCATGGTGTTACCTGTATTCCATTATATCTTGCTCCCCAGAAGTGCTCCATGTCTCCTCTGACTCCCCACTACAATAAAGTCTTAACAAATAGCAAGACATTGAAGTAATTTCATGTATCCTATCAAAGAACAGTAGAATAAAATCATAACCAATACAGGAGAAATTACACAAGTACTTAAGAGAATGAACTGTGGGTTGTTGAAAAATCTCAGGGACAAAATATTAAAATTCTAGAATCAAAGAAAAGTGAAAACACAGTTTATCAGAATCTTTGGGATACAGCTAGGACAGTTCTAAGAGGAAATTTTATAGCAATGTGTGTTTGCACTAAAAAACATAAGAGCAATCTCAAACAAATACTCTAACGATGCATCCTGGGGTAAGAAAAACAGAGCAAGCTGCCACGCCCCACATGCAGTCCACGGCAAGAAATGGTACAGACCTAATGTACTAGAGACTAAATAAACAACATAGAAAATAAGTCAAACAAGAGTTAGTTCTTTGAGAAATAAATAGGATTGAAAAGCCTCTCCCCAAATTAATCAAGGATATAGAGTGCTAGAATAGAAAAATTAGAGATGAGGGGAGAGATGCTGCCAGAGATTTTGATGAAATTCAGAGGATGGTTAGGGGATATGTTGAAAATATACATCCTGCTGGGCGGTGGTGGCGCACGCCTTTAATCCCAGCACTCGGGAGGCAGAGCCAGGCGGATCTCTGTGAGTTCGAGGCCAGCCTGGTCTCCAAACGAGTTCCAGGAAAGGCGCAAAGCTACACAGAGAAACCCTGTCTCGAAAAAAAAAAAAAATATATATATATATATACATATACATCCTAAAAAAAATTTTTTTAAAAAACTGGAAAATGTAGAATAAACAGATAAATCCACTTGTCAAAAATAAATTAGGGGCCAGGTGTGATAGAGCATGCCTTTAATTTCAGTACTTGGAATGCAAAGGAAGGCACTCACTCTGTGAGTGAAGCCAGCCTTGTCTACATAGTGGTTCTAAGCCAACCAGTGTGCCAGTGTTACACAGTGAACCCCTGTCTCAAAAACACAGAGAGAGAGAGAGAGAGACAGACAGACAAACAGACACCCACAAAGCAGCTTTACAACCTCCTGTAACTCCAGCTCCAAGGGCTCCAATCACCCCTTCTAGCCTCTGTGGGCTCCTTCACACATGTGCACATTCACACACACACACACACACACACACACACACACACACACACACACTATTGTTTGGAGATTAGGAAGATACAAACAACTTAAACACATCCACTTGCCTCACCACTGCCTTGCATTCGTCCCAGGTTCAACAAGAGCAAACCAAAAACTGTACCACCTGCTATGACTATGCTGTGCATAGAAATCCCATGGCCATCTGAATAGGCCACAAAGGGCATTTGACCAAGTTCAACATGCTTTAAATGATAGAAGTCCTAAAAAACTATGATTTGCAGGAACATACTTCAATGTAATGAAAGCTTATATGACAGCCCTAAGGCCAACATTATATTAAACATGGTAAAACTGAAAGTATATCCTCTAAAACCTGCAATGGGATAAGAGTGTCTGCTCTCTAGTCTCTTATCCACTGTAGAGCTTGAACTCTTAGCTAGAGCAATAAGAAAAAGAAATTAAATGGTTACCAATAGGAAAGCAAGAATCCAAAGTATCCCTATATGCAGACTGCATGGGTCTATACTTAGAAGCACCTACACACTACACCCGAAAATGTTCAGATCTGACAAACACTGCCAGTGAAGGTGAAGAGTAACAAGTCATCATAGACATGTCAGGAGCTTCCCAAAACAGCAAACACACTGAACATGAAAAAGAGAAGGCTAGCCCATTCACTACAGCTGGAAGAAAACTTAAGTTCTGCTGTGGGATGGTCTGTATGTCAAGTGTGTTGCTGATTGGTCAGTAAATAAATCACTGATTGGCCATTGGCTAGGCAGGAAGTATAGGCGGGACAAGGAAAAGAATTCTGGGAAGTGGAAGGCGGAGAGAGGGAGACACTGCGAGCCGCCATCAGGACAAGGAAGATGTAAGGTACCAGTAAGCCATGAGCCATGTGGCAAAGTAAAGATTAATAGAAATGGGCTAAATATAAGAGTAAGAGCTAGACAATAACAGGCCTGAGCTAATGGCCAAGCAGTTTAAATAATGTAAGAGTCTGTGTGTTTATTTTATAAGTGGGCCCTGAGACTGGCGGGACTTGGTGGTGGGAGCTGGAGAGAAATTCTCCAGCAACAAATGGCGCCCAACGTGGGGCAAGAGTTTCCACCTAACACCTGAGTAAAAAGATTCTAAAATGGAGCTAAAAACAGCTTCCTAATTGTCTCTCTCAAATGAGCGGCAGTTGCTGGTTTGAGCTACTGGCGGGTTCCTAGCATGCGTGCTCGACCTGCCGCCGTATGGCGGGAATGAGGCCTCTGCGAATGGCACATTAAGCTATGTGGTGAATTTAGCCTTTGCTAGCACAAAACAAAACAAAACAAAACAAAACAAAAAAGAGGTTTCTGCGCTACACGCTGCTTTGATAGAAGCATAGACCCACTGTTTCTGAGAGTTGATGGCTCCCAGAGCTGGCGGAAAACGGACTACCGCCATGTTGGGAAGCTGAAGTGGGCGGAACCAGCAGCCACAGCGCCAGTGCCGTTTCAGGCTTAGAAGGCTACAGTTTAAAGCAATAGGCTCAAGCTAATATAAAAAAATAAGCCACGTAAAGATGGCTACCACACGGAGAATCTGGATTATGTTCTCTTTGATATTCGTAACTGCAGAAAAACATTTGATTGTAAAAGCTGTTGAATTATGCCAAAATGTATATTTTAAAGGTACCTTGACTTCAAAATTTGGATATAAGGATATGTTGCTTTGGAAAAGAGTCTCTGCTTTTGTTTCCACAGAAAGCCAGAGACTATGGATTTGTTCCAGATTAAGATACATCAGGTTTGACCAGCCAAGACCCCCTGAAAGGTCTCCAATGACACCATGGCCCAGATGACTCAACATCCAGAATGGTTTCAAGGCAACTGGCTCAGACAATACAGCCTCATGGACTACTCCATGATCCTAAAATTTTCTTTGTGTCCCCATAAGATACAGCGCCCCCCTCCAGCAGGAAATAGTAAGAGAAGCTACGCCCAAATTCCCAAATATACCAAGCTGGCTTTAGAGATGGAATTGGCTCACTCCCCCTCTAAACCCAGACATATTGCTCAAAAAAAAAATGGTTAAGAGATTCTTATGTCCCAAATCAGAAGAGCCCTCTGGTGTGAGACAGAGAAAAACCAATATTTTTATTTAAAGCAGGTTGATTATAAATACAATCTCTTTCTAAAGAAAAAAAGGGGATAGTTTAGATATGATAGGATAAAAGGGTAGATTAATAAACCTACTTTTAAAGAATAACAACTTGTTTAAAATGTTTTACATTGCTATAGATTTTAGTTTATTGATACAAGTTTAAACTTAATTTTGTTATACTATATATATATTTCTATTCTTGTTTGAGGTATTATGTTTATGTAACTCATTTAAAATTATAATGGATAATTAAAAAATAGATTAATAATTAGTCATCTATGATAATCATATTTGTAGCCATGTTAATTAAATCTTCTAGGTATACATAGTTATATTTCAGATAGATAGGTAGTCTTCAAACACTTCAAAGACCTACAGAATATGGCATTTAAAATGTTTTAAAAATTTAGACTTTCTGGACAGTGAGACATGTCTGCTCCTGACAGCACCGATTTACTTCAGAGAGGAGGATGGGCATCGAAGACACTCCATACGGAGTTTATCTTCACCTTGACAAAAATAGCCATTTGGGCAAGAAACTGTTCTTGCCTGGACTGCCTGATCAACTGGACATACAGGACCCATACAAAGATGACCACTGAACTTTGCTTGACAAAATGGTCCTTCAGGTTCCTGCTTTGCAGAGAAAACTGCCAGACATTCTACAGGACACAGAAAAAAGTAAATAAGAGACTCTAGGCCTGTGGGCTAAAGACAGATGCCCCAACTTTACAAGAGAACTTTGAATGACTGTCCAGGCTGCCAGCTGTCTCTGTCTACCCTACAAGACTCCTAAAAGTTGCTTATATCCTTCTCCATTTCTCAGGTAATAATATATCCTTCTGAGGTCTTTGATATGGTTAAAGACTAGATACTTACAATTTTCCTTAGTTATAATAAAAGATAAATTAGATATAAAACCTTAAACTTACAAATATAAGAGATAAGATCTCTTCTTTAATATTGTAACTGTAATTCTTGCTTGATAATTGTTTTGTTATATGTAATTTTACTATGTTAAAGTTAAAACCTTCCTTTTTAAGAAAAGAAAAGGGGAAGTGCTGTGGGATGGTCTGTATGTCAAGTGTGTTGCTGATTGGTCAGTAAATAAATCACTGATTGGCCATTGGCTAGGCAGGAAGTATAGGCGGGACAAGGAAAAGAATTCTGGGAAGTGGAAGGCGGAGAGAGGGAGACACTGCGAGCCGCCATCAGGACAAGGAAGATGTAAGGTACCAGTAAGCCATGAGCCATGTGGCAAAGTAAAGATTAATAGAAATGGGCTAAATATAAGAGTAAGAGCTAGACAATAACAGGCCTGAGCTAATGGCCAAGCAGTTTAAATAATGTAAGAGTCTGTGTGTTTATTTTATAAGTGGGCCCTGAGACTGGCGGGACTTGGTGGTGGGAGCTGGAGAGAAATTCTCCAGCAACAAAGTTCCTAGTAAAAACCCTAACCAAGGAAGTGAAAGACCTCTATGAAGAAAACATAAAACTGTAAAAGAAATTAAGGAAACACACTAGACAAGTGAAAGACCATCTATGCTACTGGGTTTAATATTGTGAAAAATGCTACACTACAAGTAATAACAGGGTCAATATATTTCCAATAATATACCTCTTGAAACTAGAAAATATTCTAAAATTTGTATAGGGACTTGGACAGCCAAAGCAAGCAAAGCAGAAAGAACATGGCTGGAGTCAAACGATCCCTGGCCTAAAATATACCTCAGATCCATAGTGATGAAGACAGCAAGGACTGACTGAGAATCTAGTGTGAAACCACAGAGTACATGGCCCAGGAAAAAACACACACAGTTAGGAAACCTAACTTTTGACACAAGAATCACAACCATATTCTGCAGAAAAGCCTAACACTAGGTGGTGCTGGTAATACAGGACATCCACCTGCAGGAGAACAAATAGATCCATCTCTCTCACCCTGCACAAAACCAGTTCAAAACAGATGAGGGGCATGGACTTAAACCTTGAAATGCTGGAGTGGCTGGAGGAAGAGAAAGGGAAAACACTTCATACATAGGTGTTAAGTTTCAAACCAGGGACAAACGCTGAGGTGCCTACTTAACATATCAAAGCAGACCTGGCTCCCAGGTTCTCCCAGCACCCCTCAGTTCCTACCTGTTCCAGGGTATGGATCACAAGGGCATGCCTGGCTCTCTACCCTGAACTCTCCATCCCCCAGAGGCTCTTCTCTACATAATTCAGACATTTTCGTCACTCCCCCCCTCTTGTACCTTTGGCCTCCTGGCTGCTGCACCAGGTTCCCCTCCCTCCCTTCTTCCTTCCCCTCCCCCTCTCCCCACATGGCCCACCTCAACCTGGTCATGTCCACTCTGGACTCTCCCCAGATGTCCCTGCCTCTGACTATGCTCTCCTATATATCTTCACAATAACCCTTCTCCACCACCATACCTAGGTGCAGTCATGTCCTTTCCTTTCCTTCTTATTTCTTTTTTTCAATATCATTGCAAGAACTCTGACAAGAACTCCAACAGCACAGGAAAGAGCCCCATAAACTGACAAATGAGATTACATGAAACTAAAAAGCTTCTGTGCAGCAAAAGATGCTAGCATGAGGAGCCTAGAGAATGAGAGCTCATCACCAGTGCAGGGCCTTAACGTGTAAAATGTACAAAGAATGGCAATTACTACACATCAAAAACCAATCAATCAATAAAAGGGCTAGTGAAGTGAACAGTTTTCAAAGAGAAATACACGAGGGCCAGTACTTTTTTTTTTTTAAATTTTATTGGTGTTTTGCCTGCATGTATGTCTGTGTGAGGGTGTTGGACCTGGAGTTACAGACAGTTATGAGCTGCCATGTGGGTGCCAGGAATTGAAACCCAGGTTTTCTGGAAGAGCAGCCAGTGCTCTCAACCGCTGAGCCATACCTCTCCGGCCCCGCCAATGAGTATTTTACAAAGTCTTCAACATCTTTATCCTTCAGGTAAATTCAAGTTAAGACCACTTTGGATTCCATCTCACCTAAGCCACAATGGCTGCAATCAGACAAGCAATGAGACATTCTGGCAAGGATGTGGGGAAGGGACCCTCACCAACTGCTATTGGGAGTCTAAACTGGAGCAGCATGGTGGAAATCGGTACAGAGGTTCCTAAAAAACAGAACTACCATAGGCCCAGGTCTACCAATC